>NC_051067.1:53175270-53330155 GCF_004664715.2 Peromyscus leucopus
TTACTCTGTAGCCAAGGCTGGTCTGTAACTTGTTAACAAGCCCAGGCTGGTTTCAAACACACAAGTGATCTTTTCTCCTCTTCCCCCGAAGGGCTAGAATTATGGAAATAGTTTCACTGTTTTTAAATAGTGATAAAATTTTGATCAATCTGGTCATGATTCAGCAAAAGAGGAATAAAGAATAACAGAACAATTACAGATTTTCAATACAGAAATGATATGTGTTGACTGAAATCATTGGTAAGAAAGAGAAATGTGAGAAGAAACATTTGATGAAGTTCATCTTGTAGAGAAATGTTGGATGTAGGAGATTAATTACATTGTGTGGCAGTGTGCTGAGACTAAAGATGGGTTTGTAAGAGTTGTGGTGGAGGGACTTTTGTAACAGAAAGGAGAACTGTTTGAGGAAATTAATAAATTAGTAGATAATAGGGTTGCAAAGGTCAACTCTTTAATTTGGGCTCTTGTATAGGAGGACATCAGCTATAATGGCTGCTCATGGGGGCTGCACATGGCACATTTATGTCTTGACTTTTTTGGGATCTAATTGAACTATCCCATTAGAGCAACTAGGATTCTCACTGCTCACTATACTCACCAATGTGCTACCAGACCCTCTCTTATCAGTGGGTAGTGTATTCTGATTGCCATCATGTATAGTAAATGAAAGGGGTGTGAGGTTTATCTATGATCAAACACAAACCTGAACAAAAGTAATTTTTTAAAATAATCTCCCATTTATTGAGTTAAAAAAAAACCTGCCAAGTCTGATGGCAGTTGCTTATGATTCTAGTGCTCAGAAGACGAAAGCAAGAAGACCATGAATTGGGCTACAAAATATGGCCTTCCTTCAAAAACAATCAAACAGTAACCATCTTGTCATTCTATGGTATATTTTACTCATAAATGAAACCCTTTTCCCTGTCCTTATTTTATTTATTTATTTATTTATTTATTTATTTATTTATTTATTTATTTTATTGGTTTTTCGAGACAGGGTTTCTTTGTGTAGCTTTGTGCCTTTCCTGGAACTCACTTGGTAGCCCAGGATGGCCTCAAACTCACAGAGATCCGCCTGGCTCTGCCTCCCGAGTGCTGGGATTAGAGGTGTGTGCCACCACCACCCAGCCCTGTCCTTATTTTATATAAAATGAATAAATTAAATAAAATAGGTGAACATTTCTGAACCATATTAAAATGCATGTGACTTTCTCAGGAAAAGTATCATTATTTACTTTTTCTACTCTAATAATGTCTTCAATTTGTCAGTAGTATGTAAGGCAGCTTAGAAGAGGCACTTAAGCGTGTCAACAAGCCAGAGTGTATTCATACCCATTTAAAACTGTTCAAGGAATTAACTTGTGAAACAAAGGCGGCTGGGGGATTAAAGAATTAATTAAACTTTACAAACAGAGCTACAAGTGGATGTGAAATTGCTGTAAGCATGAAAAATAGTACCTTAGGCACTCACTTGTTTCTAACAATAATGAATAAACTCTTTGAAGTAGAATAGAAGGACTGATTTAACAATGGGGTGAGAGCTCAGAGGAGACATGAGTTGTTATTGAGATGAGTAATTGGAGTTACATAATGCAATTCATGGATGAATATTCAACAACAATCATTACATACAGTCAGTACTTACAGTAATTTGGTAAAATGAAGGTGATTTAGCAACAAAAATTGTACTTGAAATTTTAGCAAATATGTTTTCATATAATGTAGAAGTATGTGTCCTAAATACAAGAAGTTTGTGCAGGTCCATATGAATAGAACAAAATCACAAGTGAATAGAACAAAATCACAGCAGCAAAGCAATTTGAAAAGACTCTGTTAGGAGTTAGTGCTTTGGATGATTGAATGATCCTATGCTTGAAACTAACATAGAAGAAATTCAAAAACAATTTTCTATTGTTACTAGATCTACACAAAAGATACATTATCTAGGGGGATCACACACACATACACACACACACACACACACACACACACACACACACACACACACACACACACTGACTTTCATCTGCATGTAGATATGCTTCCTGAGGAAGGATTCCATGAGTTAACATTGTTTTATCCATCACTGGGAATGCTTTAATCATCATTGCTTTATATATCTGTTCACTAGTACATAAAGATAATGTTCCCTCAGCTTTGTACTGAAGATATGATATGGGTGAAGTCCCTAGGCAACCATTAGAAGTTTGTATATGTGAATCAGCAAGTAGGAGATATGAGACACAAGTTTACACCAGGTCAGACCTTCTTAAATTATTATAGTGACAGTTTATTAGGAGAAGAGAATAAAATATTCCCCAATTCCCACTACCATTGACCTACATGATTTAGTTTTATTTAATATCCTCTAATTGCTTACTATAATTCATGCAACATAAAGCAATCAGGTACTTGATATTACTATGCAGTATAATATACAAATGTCTAGAGAGATGGCTCAGTGGGTAACAGTGCTTGCTGTGAAAACAAGAGGGTCTGAGTTCAGATCCCCATACATATGTCAAACTCAGGCATGGAAATGTGCTCCTGTAGCCCCAGTACTGGATATAGCCTGAGAACTGGATGGGCAGGCCAGCCTAGGCAAAACAGTGAGTTTTAGGTTCAGAGTCTGACCCCAAAAATAACGAGGAAAGTGACAGCAGACATCATCACCCTCTGGCTTCTAGTTGTGTGTTCATGGGCTTGTAATATGTGTCTACTGAGCAAATACATACACACACACACACACACACACACACACACACACACACACACACCCCAACATAATATACAAAAATACTGACAAAATATTGATAATACTGACAAAATATTGATTTATTATTTTCTAATAGACTCTGACCACTACTGTG
The DNA here is from genome assembly GCF_004664715.2 of Peromyscus leucopus. Lineage (NCBI taxonomy): Eukaryota > Metazoa > Chordata > Mammalia > Rodentia > Cricetidae > Peromyscus > Peromyscus leucopus. Next base: position 53,178,141 of record NC_051067.1, read on the forward strand.
TAAGTAGAAGTCAGTGAATCAGTTAATCCTAAACCTATATTCCTATAATCCTAACATTCAGTACACTGCATATCTGCCTCCCTGTCATACCTTGCCTACCATGATGAACCATATCTCTTCAAACTTTGAGTCAAAATAAACTCTTTCCCTCTTAAGTTGTTTCTTTCAGTATCCTCTCAGTGCAAGAAGAAAAGTAACCAATACAGGAATCCCTAGAAGTGAATACAAGCCTGAACTGGCTTTAGAACAAGATGCCTTGGCCCCAGGAAATGAGTGGTTTTATGCCTAGTGCATGGGGGACAGCAAGAGCAGACCCTCATCCTGGCTCTCACATGTTGATTTATGCACATATGCACTTGCTTTATTTTCATTTTTAACTGTCATAGTTTGTCTCTGGGTTTTCTTGGGAGTTGAGTACAGAGGTAGAGACCTTCTCTCTTGAATCTAACTTCCTAATTATTATGATCAAGAAAGATTCCTGAGTATAACAATCATGTTATCTGCATGTGTCAAAACACCATTGGATGATGAGCAGAAGACTACTAGCAACTGGCAGAGATTTAATATTTATTAACATTATTAATAAATAATTAAATATTAATATTATTCAATAAGGGGCCCTTTAAAAGAAATGGATTTTATTAGCTTTTAGCGATATTAATATCATGTTCCTTATGATTAAAGTCACGATATTTGGTCATCAAGGATCTTTTTGACTTATAATTGCTTGATCTCTGAATAGTCTATGGTCTCAACTAAAGGGAACTCTTTCTATAGAACCTTTATTCATCAAAGTAGCCTAAGACTTAGTGAGAACTCAGAAAACCAATGTGACTATGGAGGGACCTCATGAGGCCAGAGCATATATTGGAAGGGGATCATTTTAGCCATTCCAGTGTTGGCTGCTTATCATTTTTGATTAAATAAGTGACACTATGCTGTATCTTCATCAATGCAGGTGATATGAATTTAAGCTGATAATGAATTTAAATACCATAGAATGCCTCTATGTCACACTAACGAGATTCTTATTCTTTTTTGAGACCCCTAAATTCCAAAGGCACCCAAGACCTAGGCCTACTTGGGATGCCTCAATTAAGGATTTTAACTTTATGCACATACATCTAACATCAAGGATATGCATTAGTGTCATTATGAAGCAGAAATACTCCTGCTTTATTGGGTGCAGCAAACTTTGTCTTTTCATGAAGGAGAATATCTTCTAAGGGGGTCCTGGGTCATAATGTTCCTCCAGAGTAATCACTGCTACTAGAGAAAATGATTACTCTCAATCAAAATGAAGCACTCAATGTGTATAAGCAGCCAAGTTATAAAACCTGCAAACCCAAAATTACGGGTAGATATAAAAAGTTTTCTTTCCTTTCTTATTAAGTGAATAGTCATAATACTATGGACTTTCAGTTAATTTTTGTCTTTGATTTGTCTGCCCCTTGCTTTCTCTGCATTAGGACAGTTAGATGCCTCAAGCCTAGGAAAAAGAGTAAAGAAATGTCTATGACACTGAGTCTAGGGAAGAAGCAAAGAGCTAGAGTAGAGTCTTCTCCAGACTCTTCCATTCTTCACTTCGTGCTTGTTGCCTTCCTGTTATTTTCAGAAGTGACCATTTCACAAGCTTCAGAAGCGCACTTCTGATATTTTTCGGCCTGCCTATGGAGAAAGGATTGTTGATATTTGCTATTAGTCCTTTGATGATTTGTTAACTCCACAAAGGAACGTAGACTTCACAGGGAGAAGAAGTTATGTCCTGCTGTTACTCACTGCAAAGATGCCTTTCATCAAGTAGCCAGTAAGGACTGTCACAAACAGTATCTAGGAAATCACTACTTTGAAGGTATGTTTCAAACACTCTCCAAAGGAGGTGGAAGGGCCTAACGAACGTGAACAGGAACATCTGCTACAATGGTGTCAGATGCTACAAGTTCTTTATTGAAAGAAAATGATGCAGAAATCTCAGTTACAAAAATAAAATAAAAATAAAAAATAAGTAAAAAAACCAAAATTGATAGTAGAATAGAATATTTTACCCATATTTATATTTAAAGGAGTGACTATATTCAAGAATGGACACAATCAGATACTCTGTACTTGGAATACAAATGCTTGATATAACTATAAAATTGATGATGATGATGATGATGATACATTCTGTGCCTAATTATCACAGCTGTGTACTTAGGTGCACACATACAGATACGCATGTACAGGCAAAGACCTAAATATAAAGGACCACCATGTGTCTGTTTGAAGTTCTCCTCAATAGGAGCATTTCTTGGTTTCTTATCCTTCCGGGATATCCTAAGAAAGGGCTGGGATGTTATGGATGCTCAGTTTCATGTGGTCCTTTTGTATCATCACAACAATCAGATTATAGTCTCCTCCTCCAGTATCAGTTTATGATAAGTAAATCTTGTTAAGGCTTGAGTTTGAAGTGTCTCATGAAGGCTGATGTGTTAAAGGTTTGGTTGCCAACTAATGGGTCTTGGGAAAGTGATGGGATCACAAGGACTTGAACCTCATCAGCAGATACAGAACTAAACAAACAAACAACAACAACAACAAAAAAAAAAAAACCTAAACAAGATGCAGGAAGAGAAACTTGTGTCTTTAGTCAAGTTTTTATTAACTCCCAGACAACTACCAAAAATATTAGTCCTCTCAGTCCCATGCCAGTTACTGAATCTCAGTAAATAATTATTACTCTAAGTCACTGAAAGTTATGATCATCACACATTATTTTGACAAAAATCAACAGATACTATCTGTTCATAAGTGAGAAAAGTGTTCTGATTTTAATCACTAAATACAATAAGAAAGAAGAGGGTGGTCTGCATTTCCACATGTGAAAATTAACGCATCTACCAAAGGGAAATAAATCTGTGGCATCCATAGATGCACATTTCATTAACAGAACCCAGGACACATTAGCGTTCAAGGTTTAGATGAGTGAGAATATGTTAAAATTAGTCATTTCTGCTTATTAAAAAGCCCAATTAAGTGTCCAAAGACAAATCAGAGAATATAAAATATGCTTTGAAACTTAATCAACAACAAAAAAAGACACACTGGAAACTTAGGAAGCAATTTTGAAAAAAAAAAAAAAAAAAAAAAAAACAAGACAGCAGAGAAGGAGGGAAGACTCGGTCTTTCTCCAGATTTATTGTTAAGTGGCCAAAGAGCAAACCCAAGGTCATTCCAACTCAGCAGACCTCAGGAAAATACAAATTAAATCCTCAGCAATTTAACCATCTCACACCTACCCAAATAGTGAGAAAAATAAAGTCTGAAAACAGGGCTGGGAAAATAGCTCACTGGGCAAATAAAATAAAATAAAATAAAAATAAACAAAAAAAAAACCCACTTGCCATGCAGATGTGAGTCCCAGAGTATGACTCCTCAGAACTTGTATAAAAGCCAAACACTAAGCACAAGCTTCTATAATCTCAGTGCTCCTACTGTGAGGTGAGAGGCTAAAACAGATTCCACAGGCCCTGAGCCTGAGGAATGCTTCAAGTACAAAGTGAGTGCCATCACCCCATTTCCTCTGACCTCTGCATATGTGCACATGCTTGACCACAGTCACACATGTGAATATAGGTACACAACACACAAACACACACACACACACACACACACACACACACACACGGAGGGGGGGGAGAGAGAGAGAGAGAGAGAAAGAGAGAGAGAGAGATTAAATGTTTTTTGGATCTCTACCACTGATAATTCAAGTAAAATATTCTACTTAAAAGAATGCAGGTGTGGGATAAATGTCTCGGCTGTTAAAAGCTGGTACAGTTCTTGCAGAGGATCTGAATTAGATTCCTAGCACCCATGCCAGGAATCTTGCAACCTCCTACAAATACAGCTCCAGAATAATCTGATGCCACTGAATGCGGTGGGATTGTGTACTCATCTGCACATGCATGCACTTAAAAATATAATAAAATATTTAAAATTAAACGTAAAACAGACCACATAGGAAACAACCATTTGCTATGAGAAGTAAAAGCAAATGTCTTAGTCAAACCTGTGCTTCCTCATCCTCATCACACACTCAGCATGTAAGCATGTGCACACAAGCAATTCATTGTCTAAACCTTTCTATCCTGTTCACATTTTTAATCTCCTGGTTTCTAAAACTATATGCGCAAACCAAGAGAGACCAGAAGTTGTTCTATTCAGCTGTCTTAAGTGTGTACACAGAAGTGCAATATTGTAAATATTCTAAACCAAGCATGGGGTGCAGCTTGGCAAAAAGAATACATTTTAGTGGGTGGACTGGAGAAATATGAAAAAATAAATAAAACCAGCTGCATATGCCGAGGTGGTAGTTTGTGCCAATAACTGATTCATCTTCTCTCTGCATGTGCTCATTACGTGTAGAAGTGCTTTTCTTCGCAGGCCATGTAATGAGTATGTCCACCCCCGACCATGCAAGCCCCGGAGCTGCAGTAAAGAGGCCATAGGCAATCCATAGACTAGATCTCTCCTTTGCATTTTCCCTTAATTTTTTTATGAGGTGTTAATCGCCACCTCACTCCCTACACTTTATAATTAGAATGACACTTACACTTTCACCTTACTAAGTGTTTCTGAAAGGCTTTCGAATTTGGGTTATGAGTTTTATTATGACTATATTATTAAATTTGAACTACTGCTACACAGCACTCAATGTAAATAAGTTCCAGGGGATTTGGCTTCTGTCTACCTAGCATGATATTTTGCTGCTGGTATAATCTAATCTAAGGCTTTCTGAGGAGATGCAAATTTGTTATAAAGTAACACCCATTCTCTCTGTAATTAAAGCAAGGCTAAGAATAACTGTTTGTTTGATTGACTATAGCTGCGAACCCAAGTGGGTGTCGAGTTGCCAAGAAACTGCTGAAATCCTGCATCCATTTTTCAGGTCTCTGGATCATCTTCATGGGCCATCTTTTTAAAAACCTCCAACATCCCCATCCCACCTTGTTTCTGATGATTGACTCCCTGCCTACATTTGGAACAAATTAGAAGACATATCACCCAGACAAACAGCAGCACTTTGTTCCACAGACCTCACCTGTGCCCTAAAGTTCGGCTTTCTGTGGGGTATCTAGCTCCCCTTAGAATTAAATATTATTCCATCATTAGTGGCCATATCGGTATCCTTTATTTTCCTGGTAGTATTATACATGTGTACACAAATGTACAAACTTTGTCTGATGATATATTTTAAAAGTCTGCAACTAAGCCTAGCTTACAGGTCAGTATTCACCTACAATTTGTGGGATAAAAGAAAGAATGTAAGACATACCGCTGCATTTCTGCACAGTGAGCTGTGGACAATTTTGGACCAGCCTTTTCTTAGATTAAGTGTAAGAAGGCATAAAGTCATTTCCACTGGTGCTTGCCTTGTTTCTCTTCTACATGATGTCTCTTGGCTTTCGGTTTTACTTTCATCCTCCTTCCTTACAACTGCCCCCTTTCACAACCCCTGTAATACCATGCCTTGCTGTGTCCAGCACAGCTTGGTCCTGGAAACATTACTGCACTGACGAGAGAATGAAAGAAAAGCCACACACAAACACATGCTTTCATCTGACTACCTCTTGTTGGTTTTTGAGATTGTATTTTTCATCTCAATATTTCTCCCTTCCTTTTCTTCCCTCCAAACCCTCCCACAGACCCCTCCCCACTCTCCTTCAAATTTGTGGTCACTTTTATCATCAATTGCTATTGCATGCATATATTTATTGTTATATACATAAATTCTTAAATATAACCTTATAAATACATATAATGCTATTTGTATGTATGTTTTCAAGACTGACTGGTACTGGAAAACCAGCTAGTGTGCTCTTTCTTGGGGAGAACCACCTCTTCTTCTCCCAGCTTTCCTCAAATGCCTCCACTTCACTGTGTAGGGTGGAAGCATCATGGGTTTTCCCCACGCACTTTATCAGGTTGGTTGGTGTCATATTGGGGTGGTCATGTTGGTGAGACTTTATAGGTGTAGCTTCTGATGTTCCTGGGAGACACAATCTCACAGAAAAATCCCTGATCCCTTGGCTCTTACAATCTTTATGCTGCTTCTTCCACAATGTTCCTTGATCCTTAGGAGTGGGAGTGTTTTGCAGTTCATTGGGACTGGACTGTACAACTCTGCATATTAATTGGTTGTAGTTTTCTGAAGTGGTCTTCATCTATTGCAAAGTTTCATTGTTGAAGAGTGATGGAAACTATGCTTATCTTGTATATAAGGACACAAGTTTATAGATGGTTGCTAGGAATTATTCTGGTTTAGTAAATTAGCAGTTGTAGATTGTCTTCCAATAATCATGACTTCATTAGCACAGATTAGTTAGGTAGGTTTCCAGTACCAGACATGGTACCCTCTTGTAGAGTGCATCCTAAGTCTAATTAGAGAGCAGTTAGTTACTGCTAAGATAATTGTGTGCCACTGTGGGATGGCTCATCCCTAACCGGCTTGAGGGCCAGACAGGCCAAACAATTAAAAAAGATACTTTCTGAGAGCCAGCCTGGGTCTGCCTGATGGTCTTAGCAACAGCAGCTGAAACATGATCTGGAGATGACCTGGACCAATGAGAGGCAGCCATATCACACCAGCAGCTGCGTATTCATCAGACCTCGCCCAAGGATGGGGTGGAGTGTATATAAGGCTTGCCTCTTCCTGAATAAGCTGAGCTTGTTGTTTTGACATTCTCCCAGAGTCTGTGTGGATTGACTCTGCACCTACTTGGCCCCCCGCCCCCAAACAGCAAGGACCCTGCTACATGCCATGACTGCTTCTGTGGGGGGTTTTATGTCATTCTGGATGCTAATATGGTTCATAGGCTTTAAAGCTGGGTTGGACTGTTGGTTATAATGTGTAAATTTGTTGTATAAAATATAAATATATAGTCTTAATAAAATATACATATACAGTCCTCTGGGCTGATGATGCTTCCTCTAAGACCCAAAACCATCTAATAAAAACCCCAATACAAACATAAGAAGCTCTCTTTAAGTTGCTGGCCTGGGCTATATAAGAGAATTCCAAAACATACCACCTATTGCTGTTTCACTTGGTTACTCCCCAGAGATAGAGGGTAGTAACTATTGCTGAGCATATCATGCACTTCAGAACCAGGTTCCAGAGGCCCCTCAGCTAGAACTGACCTGGAGGATCTCCCTGAGAACTAACTTTCACAGCACCGATAGGAACCAGGCAAGCTTCCAAAGAAAAGATAAGCAATAGTCTGACTTGGATTCTAATTCAACTTGGCAGTGTGTTCTCCATCAAGCAATACTGCCAAACATATGGTAGCCAAGATATTTAAGTTGTCCTTCTTTTCATTAGTAAATTAATTTTACAAGAGCTGGAGAAATTGCTCAGTTGTTAAGTGTTCATATGCACTTGTATAGGACCCAAGTTCAATTCCCAACACTCATGTTGGACTACCAAAATCATCTATACCTCTAGCTTCAGGGAATCCCACATCCTCTTCTGGACCCCCTGAACACCTACATTACATTTGGATATAACCATACAACATACACACATATACAAACACACACAAAATTAATAAATTAATAATTCTAAAATAACTTAAATCAACAGATAATGTATTATCCTATTCTAAATGCCCTGAAAAAAATAAATTAATAAACATGCAATTCCCTAATACTTCCTTTACTAAATAGGAAAATGTTTATTGATTCAAGTAAATAAATCCTCCATCTGTTACAGTGATGGAGCAGTAACTATGGTCATTGATAACATTTTCAATAGGAGTAGGATATCTTATCTGTTGTTATTCAAGTTGCTATTGACTCTTATGTGAATAAAAATTGATCCATTAGAACTATGAAATGATTTGAATTCCAGCCAGAGTGTGGCAACTTAAAACTTAGCCTCAGCTTTCCCAGAAGCCAGTGTTACTGAAGTACAGTCGGCTGCACAGACCCTGCAGACAGTCTCTGTGTCTCTAAGCTGTATCAGATCAGGACAATGTGAAGACAGTGGCACCTTTAAAAGTAACCAAATGTTTGTTAATAATTATGTAAATTACACAGTGGCAAACAGATGGAATATTTTAGGAAAGGAAATAGGATTTTGGTTTCTTTATTTATATACAGAAAGAGACTCAGAGTATAGTGGAAATAGAACTCAACTATGAAAATCTTTAAACTGTTGGTTTTATTCCTTTGTTACCATATTTCCTGCTAACTTTTCCTTAATATATAATCCATCTATTGATTTTCTGATGATTCTCAAAGCTGAAGCCACATTTGCAAAATCTCTATTGTATAACTATAGAATAATCATGATATTTAGGTTAATTTTTTAAAAACTCTCATGAAGTATAAGAAAATATTGATCTTTCCCATTACAGTTCAAGAACTGACAGAGTGTATATTATTAATTTTTTTTTTGTTTTTAAACTAAACTTCTCTTTTTATTTTTTATTTTATCATTTAATTTAATTTTACATATCAGCCACGGATCCCCTGTCCTCCCTCCTCTACCCCCCGACAGCCCTCCCCACAGCCCACCCCCCATTCCCATCTCCTCCAGGGCAAGGACTCCCTTGGGGATTCAGCTCAGCCTGGTAGATTCAATCAAGGCAGGTCCAGTCCCCTCCTCCCTTTGCTCAGGCTGAGCAAAGTGTCCTTGCATAGGCCCCAGGTTCCAAACAGCCAGCTCATGCACTAAGGAGAGGTCCTGGTCCCACTGTCTGGGGGCCTCCCAAACCATTCAAGTTAATCAGCTGTCTCACTTATCCAGAGGGCCTGATCCAGTTGGGGGCTCCTTAGCTATTGGTTCATAGTTCATGTGTTTTATATTAGAATTTTTAATCATTATTTTGAGGTTATATTATAATGATATCATTTCTCCATTCCCTTCACTTCCTCTGAATGTCCTATATACCCCTTCCTGCTCTCTTTTAATTTCATAGCCTCTTTTTTTATTAATCATTGTTTTATACACACACACACATATATGTAAATATATGTAAATATATATTATATATATATTATATATATTATATATACCTAAATGCATAAGTACAACCAGATCAGTCTATATAATGTTACTTGTATATATGTTTTCATGGCTGACCACTTGGTATTGGCTTCCAGTTGGTATGCTCTTCCCTGGGGAAGACTATTTCTATATGTCTCAGGATTCCTTAGTTACTATTAATCCTTAAAGTAGAATTAAGGCCTTGTGAGTCTTTCCCCATCCATGCTAACATGTCTATTGGTACTGTCCTTGTTCAGCTCTTATTTAAGCAGTCATATTGGTGAGTCTTCATGGGTATAGCTTCTGATATTCCTAAGAGACACTATCTCATATCAAACTTCCTGCTCCTCTAGCTCTCACACATTTTCCATATATTGAAGCAACACTTGTAAAAGATGCCTGCCCTACTCAGTACTGATAACAGAAAAGGATGAGCTCATAATGGGACACAGATGCTGGAAATATCTCATATATTTAAGAAAATTAGAACCATTATAAAGTCTACCAGTAGTACTGAGTAATTCTTAGTAATTGAAAGTGAGCATTGATTATATACATAAATAAAATATATATAGAGAGAGACAAGGTCTTGTATCTCTAAGCTGGCATCAAATCTTTCTGTGTAGTTCAGATGACCTAGAACTCTTGATTCTCCTGATCTTCCATGTATGTAACATAGTACCTGGTTTGTACAGTGCTTGAGACTGAACTCAGTGTTTCCTGCCTGCTCAGTGTTTCCTGCCTGCTCCTCAAGCATTCTTCCAACTGTGTTACATCCCCAGCCCAGAACAGGGAGTTTGGCCGCGAATGTGCTGTTTAACTATACCTGAATATTCCAACATTCGAGTCCTGCAGTCAAGCAGACTATGTATGTATGATAGGTAAAGTTTCAATTTTTGAAATAACATCAGTTGATGCCAGATGATGCTGTGCTTCCTCACGAAGGAAATCTAATCATGTCTTCAGTCTCATCAGCAACAAGTGTTGTCTATACTTCATTTTCAGTAGGACTGCCAGTAATCCCAAACCCAGGCTCAGATACTTCTGAGACTTCTAATTTCCTCTCTTTGGGCTGATACTTCAAGTATATACAGAGCTTTATTGGACTACTTAAAATGAACAATAGACTCCTGCCCAGAATTAATTACTCCATTCAAATGAAACAGGGAGGGAGGAAAAAGATTTCAGTACTCACGGTGACATGAATAGTCTTCTTTTTAAATGGGAAAAATCCACACTCTGTATGTGAAGGGGGTCATATGAATTGATTTTCCTAGAAGATTTTCAACCCATGTCTAGTCTGGTCACTGTCAACTTGAGTTGGCCCTCATTTTCTTACTCATTAAAGTTACCCCAGTCTCCTCATAGTTATCTAATGAAAAGAGTCTTCAGGAAACATACAGATCACCCTTTGCTTTATTGTTTTAGAATAATGATTATCAGATGGAGTAATATTGCCTCATAGTCTTATTCCACCAATAACCACTCTTAGGCAAAAAAAACAGTCATCCATGACCAGGCTCAATTTTATTACATGCGAAATAAAATGCATTACAGGTTTGCTAAAATTATAAATAGGTTGGAAAATAATATATGACTTCCCAATTAATTGCATTGGAGGAGGATTGATTAAACGGACTTGTTTGCTACTCAGAATATTTCCATCTACAAAACAACTGTTTCAACATGTCTAATATTTATAATCCTTCCTGTTTTACATTGTGGGGGTTGCCTCTGTATTGCTCAATAAATAACATAAATAGGTAGATATTCAGCTATTATCTGCTTTAAACATTATAGAAATATGCATAATATAGATAAGTATGAATATATATGTATAAACATATAGTCACTATATGGCAATTTATGTCCATGTCTCACCCTCACTTGTCTGTCTTCACAATTTCAATATTGTCTAACACGTTTCAGTTAAGCTAGGGATTTTTAAAACATAATCTATCTCTTCTTCCTTTTGTTTATCAAATCTGTGGTCTATTTTTGGTTCCCCAGCATATAAAACAAAGTACATGGGTATATCCTTTACAATGTAAGTACTTTTGCAAAACTAATTTGGATATGATTTACATTATGCTCAAACTTCACTGTTGTTTTATCTGTACTTTGTTTGTACTTGTTGAAATGCCATAGACATTATAGTGTCATGAGTTAAGGCAGTTGATTCCCCAGAGTGCCTCTACATGCTCAGATAATTGTCCAAAGTGTCATTGAGCGTTTCAGAGGCCTGGTGCTCTCTGCTGCTCACTCCACAAACAAGTGTGCCTCAGATGCCTATTCAAGTAGGAGCTCTGCTGTGCTAAATGTGCTTGGAGTGTTTTGGAAGGTCCATTCTGGTTTTTCCCATTTATAGCTCCTCAGCTTTATTCTGGAAGAATATTTTCACCAGACAACCAATTTATTGGCAATGACACCAAATACCAAGTTGTGTATTTAGAACTGTAAAAGTATTTATACGATGTGGATAAAGGGAACAGGTGCCATCACTTTTCTTTGCCTTACCTTGATCATTCAACACACAAATCTTTATTGAACATTTTTCATGTTCTAAACTGATAGTTTAGCTGCCCAGAATTCTACCCTTTTCTATATTTTTATCCAGTCAGTTGGCACACACTTTAGCCCTGCTGAGGCCCAGGCTTTGCACTGGTTGCTGAGACCAGAAAGTGTCAAAGAATGAAATTACAATCAGGATAAGATCTTAACTGGCTTTATTTTCAATTCCAGATTCAGACAATGCTTCATTTCATGAGGGGGGGGGGAGTAATAAATGTTCCAATGAGCAGAGTAGCAAGAGTTAGTGTTCTCCTGGGCTAAGACAGTGGAAAACAAGCAGAGTCTGAGCCAGATGAGGTGGATGCCTATAACTCCAGCACTTGGGAGGTAGAGACCTGAGGATCAAGAGAGTTCAAGAACAGCCTGGGATATATGAGATGCTGCCTTAAATTTTTTTCTAAGGTATTCATACAGTAGAATTTCTCTATTTAAATTGCTTCAGTTAGGCACTCTTAAAATCTTAATACCTGCTGGCTTAAAGGTCTTGGAAGATCTTTCTACTTCAGAAGCATTTTATTCAGATTCGATAGGTGCAAATATTTAGACATGGTGTTAAGAGGAGTTAAATCAGTGTTATCTTTTTGCTGGAGGACCCTCCTCTTTAAGGAGTAGGTAAACTTGCTTTACTGGTGTTTTCAAATGATAGGAAGCTAACAAGGATCATGATGACCTGTGGAATTTGCTTGGTGATTATGATAAAGCTTGGTTCAGGAGTTATGGTACACACCTTTAATCTCAGAGCCGGAGAGGCAAAGACAGGAGGATCTTTGTGAGTTCCAACCCAGCAAGGGTCTACATAGTGAGAATCTGTCTCAAAACAAACAAAGAGCCTTTAGATTCTACATATATCATACAAAACATGTTTTTTGCAGTTGTTTTGACATCTGATTGATTTATACAGATATACAGATCTTAAGAAAGTTCCACATTTCCAATAACTAATGCAAATTACTTGAGCATGTGGAGATTCTCTGTTTTAAAGTTGCTTACGAACATTTTGAAAAGGATAGCTAAATGCCCATGGACCACAAAGCCATGAGTCAAGAGCTAAAAATAAAAGGAGACAGCAAATACTGTCTCAACCTTCTATCTCCTAATAATTTTAATACAATGCAAACAAAAAAGTAATGAGTATAAAATAAATGAAATGAAAAGGTCATAAAGATGTATTTATTTCAGAGTATTCATTGGAATATATGGAGTGTAATGATTCATGGACCACACTGATGACTACAGTTTAAAAGCTTGAGTATAGAACACATAGATGATGTGATATGTAAGAAAAGCTGAAGAGGCTTCAGGAGCCCAGACATGATATAGGCAAATTATCGAAAACTTTTTTCCTTATCAGATGGCATAAATTTTCTAAAGGAGAACTTGCTAGTCACAGAGAGTTGTTAGAGGAGAAGTTTAAAACCTAAAAGACACAAAGCAATATATAGCCTTCATATTACATAATCTCACAGTAATTTATAATGTGAAGTTCAGAATTGTATATATGAACTTATGATTAATGTTCTAGATTAAAGGAAAACAGAATAAAAATATCCACCAATGAATCAATTGTTATAGTTAATTCTAGCTCAGGGAGCTAGAGAGACCATTTGAGCTGTTACAAAGAACCTGAGTTCAATTTCCAATACCCACATTGGATGGCTCACAATCTTTAACTACAGATCCAGGGAATCAAACACTCTCTTCTAGATTCTGAGTGTTTCTACACACACACACACACACACACACACACACACACACACACACACATACACACACACACACACACAATTAATTAAATAAAAATATTAAAAGATCTTTAAAATCTTGCAAGCATTAAGTGCCTATAAATAAGGTAGATGATGTGCAATATTTTCATACATTTTATATTTGTAGATTTAAACTTCATTTGTATTAAATAGATATAAACAGGTAAACAGGTAGATAGGTAGATGATAGATAGATAATAGGTAAGATCTATTTTATTAAATTACTATATTAACATAATTGATTTCACTTAGCTGCTTAGTATACATCGATTTTTTTAACACCTTAAAATAAATGAATTCATCTCCTACCTTTGATGCATACCTAGAAGACTGATTCTATTCTCATGTCTTCTATTTGGACAGTTGGACAGGGACATGGTAACTAAATGGAGAATGGCTTCTTTTCTTAATCAAGGAAATTGATTTGAGGAAATTGACATGAGGGCAACTAGTAAAACACATTTTAACAATGAGAGCATTATTTTGAAATTTACTAACCATGTAATAATTTTATCAAACAACAATGTCAAGCTACTGGATTAAGAAGAGCTAATTGGCCATTGTCTGTAAAAAGCGAATTTGGACCAATGGTGTTTCATATGGTTGATTTTGCAGGATGTCTGTCAGTTATAATGTTTATATAATTACAGAAGTTCACATTGTATTCACCTTATTAAAAAGGTTTCTAATATGACTGAGTTATGAAATTTCAAAGTATTCAGTGTATAAATGAATCACTGCCCTGAAGACTGGTTATTAGTATTTCATGTTTCCTAACATTAATTTTCTTCAGACAGGAACAGATTGAGGAAGGTATGAGAACAGGAAGGGCATGCTGGCTTTCACACACAGCCTTACTTTGCATTTTATTTAGACTGCATTTATAGAGACTGATTAAATATTTTTGTTATTTCCATAAACAGGGCAACTTACGCAGTTTTAATTTTGAGCACCACATTCACTCTGAGTTGGTTTTACTTTTCTCTTATTTATTTATTTACTTCTTACTTGATGATGCAGCCTAGGAATTTGAATATATTTGTTTGGTCTGAGTACAGTGAACCTGGAAGTTTTCGGTCTTAGCAGCCTCCAACTGCTAACTGCTGTCCTTCGATTCTGGAATAGGCCCACAGCACAGGACCGGTGCTTTCACTTCCACTGTAACTGCCGTTTGCAAATCATCTTTTATAGAACCTGATCAACAGACTTCGCAAAATAATTTCCAGAAATGTAATTTTTCACCACCTCCTTTACAATCCTTCAATGTAATTTATCACTGTCATTTGAAAGCTTTAATTTCCCGGTGGGAGATGCCTTATTGCACACCCAGGATAAAGGATTAGGGAATGCTATATTTCTTAATGTGAATGTTCCGGCAGACAGACGTTTGCTTTTCAGGACTCTGCTCGCTAAGCTGATCTCCCTCAATCCTGCGCCTTCCAAAAGCTAATTTCCACACCCTCTTTCTCATGCTCATCGAGAAAAGAGGGGCAAGAGCTTAAAACCAGGAAATCATCTTAAGTGAATTTCCATATAATTTAACTCTTGACTGCTTTACTGTACTTTCAGCTTCCTTAAAATTAAAGGTCAATAATGCAAATAAACTGAAAATATGTACATTAAATATGCAATCTCGATCAGTTTTCTGGGCTTCACATGAAATAAGTCTACTGACTAATTCTCTTCGTGTATTTTTTTTCTAAAAATCTCAGAAACAGGAAATAAAATCTCTGTAGGATTTATCATACTGTGAATGTCTAAAGATAAGGAAACCATGGGTTATAAGCAGTACTTGTGGACCATTAACTACTATGCAATGGTTACACTGACAAAATTGTACGTCTTTAATGAAACACTAACAAAAATAAGCCAAAATAAGAACTCAGCAAAGTTTGGGTAAATGTTCTTTTCTTTGTAATATGTGTATATATTGAAATTGGTTGTAGAAAATATTAATAATTATAAGCAGTGTAAAACACCAAAGATATTTTAGAAATCTTAAAAATAGCCAAAAATGGTAAAATTGACCATATTATTTTAACAAAATGTGTAGGTTAAATTTTAATGTCACTGGTATCATACACAAGGCAAGTGGTGACCAAAGGTTGTGTCATTAAATCCCAAAATGTTAAGATTGAGATATTTCAAGTTGAAGATCAATATTATAGTTGGTTAAATTTGCAATTAACCCTCAATAAATCGTGTGAACAAATGCAATCCCTAACTGAATCACTTTACATTAAAAACTGACAAAAATATTCTGTGAGGAACATTGAAAGCAAACTAAATATATTCAAAAGCAGCTGACATGAGAAAAATTTAAAGGTATGCATGGAATATTCAAAATAACCAAGCACTATGAGATGTTTAAGACTGCCTAAGCCTTCTGAATGCTTCTTTATTTCATACATGTATTTAATAGATTTACCCCATTACCCTTTCTTTTAAAAAATTATTATTCTCTCATTTATTATATCCCCACCAAAGTTGGTCTCCCAGAGATATCAACCAAACCCAGTATAAGAAGTTATGATAAGACTAGGCACAAACCCTCACATCAAGGCTGAACAAGGCAACCGGAAAGAGGAAAAGGGTCCCAAACGCAGATTAAAAAAAAAAAGTCAGAGACACCCCTACTACCACTGTTAAAAGTCACACAAGAACACCAAGCTACACAATCATAACATATATGTAGAGGACCTAGCTCAGACCCATATAGGCTCCCTGATTGTCACTTCAGTCTCTGTGAGCCCCTGTGAGCCCTGCTTAGTTGATTCTGTGGGCTGTGCCCTTGTGGTGGTGTCCTCTACCCCTCTGGCTCCTTCCTTCCTTCCCCTCTTCTACAGGATTTCCCAAGCTCCACCTAATGTTTGGCTGTGAGTCTCTGCATCTGCTCCTATCAGTTGTTGGATGAAGTCTCTCTGATGATGATTGAGCTAGGCACTTACCTATGAATATAGCAGAATATCATTAGGAATCATTTCATTGACTTTTTTTTTTTTTTTTTTTTTTTTTTTGCCAGTCATGTTTGGTTCTATCTTAGGTCTCTGGGCTATCCAGCCTACGGGTCCCAGCCATCCAGGCAGTGTCAGGAACGGGCTCTCTCTCTGTGATCCTCAAGTTGGATCAGTCATTGGTTTGTCACTCCCACAAGTTCTATACCACCGTTATCCAATCACATCTTGTAGGCAGGACATGTTGTAGGTTGAAGGTTTTGTGGCTAGGTTAATGTCCCAGTTCCACCACTGGAAGCCTTTCCTGGTTACAAAAGATGGTTGGTTCAGGCTCCGTCTCCCACTACTAGGAGTCTTCGTTAGAGTCACCCTCTTAGATTTCAGGGCATTTCCATTTCACTAGGTTTCCACATCATCCCAGAAATCCCTTCACCCAATTCCAGTCAACTCTCCCAGTACTCTCTCCCTCCATCCCTCACCCCACATAATCCCTTCTGTTCCCATTCCTACCTGCCCCCAGTCCACCTGTGAAATTTATTCTATTTCCCCTTCCCTGGGAGATCCACATGCCCCACCTTGAACTGTCCCTGTTACTTAGCTCCTCTGGGTATGTGGATTGTGGTTATCCTTTACTTTACAGCTAATATCTATATATAAGTGAGTATATACCATTTTTGTCTTTCTGGGTCTTGGTTAACTCTCTCATGATGATTTTGTCTAGTTCTGTCCATTTTCCTTCAAATTTCATGATGTCATTTTTTTTAACAGCTGAGTAATACTCCGTTGGGTAAATTTATCACATTTTCTTTATTTATTCTTTATTTTGTAACATCTAAGTTGTATCCATGACAGAATATTGATATATTATTATTTATTATTATTTAAAAAAATAAAGGTGATATGAACATAGTTGAGCAAATGTGATAAATTGAAGTGTCCTTTGGGCAAATGCCCAGAAGTGGTATAGGTGGGTCTTAAGGTAGAACAATGCCCAGTTTTCTGAGGAACCACCATATTGATTTCCAAAGTGTCTGTACAAGTTTGTACTCCCACTAGCAATAGAGGAACGTTTTCCCTACTCTACATCCTTGCCAGCATGACCTGTCACTTCTGTTTTTTATATTAGCCATTCTGACATGTGCAAGATGAAATCTCAAAGTCATTTTGATTTGTATTTCCCTGATGGTGAAGGATGTTGAATACTTCTTTAAGTGCTTCTCAGAAATATGAGATTCCTCTTTTGAGAATTCTGTTTATATCTGTACCCCATTTTTAATTGGATTATTTGGTTGTTGATATCACCTTTCTTGAGTACTTTATATATTTTGCATGGTAGACCTCTGTCAGATGTGAAGTTGGTGAAATCATTTTCCATTTTGTCCTTTTGATGGTGACCTTTGCCTTACAGAAGCTTTTCAGTTTCATGAGATCCCATTTACTAATTGTTGTTGTGTCTGCACTATTAGTTTTCTGTTCAGGAAGTTATTTGCTGTGCCAATGCATTCAAGGCTATTCCCCACCTTCTCTTCTGCCATGTTTGGTGTATCTAGTTTTATGTTAAGGTCATTGATCCACTTGGACTTGAGTTTTGTGCAGGGTGATAGATATGGATCTATTTGCATTCTTCTGCATGCAGGCATCCAGCCATTACCCTTTCTTACCCCTTGTTGTGGAATAGAATATTTGTTTAGCTCTGTAAAGATGTATTGCATTTGTTTATGCTGCATTTGTTTAACTATGTAAAGGTGTGTTGGCGTTTCCCCTTGTCTGCCTAAGACACCTAATTTGTCTAATAAAAAGCTGAATGACAAGTAGCTAGGCAGAGGATGTATCAGCAGGGCTGGCAGGCAAAGAGAAAGGGGGAGGCAGCCAGCCAGTCAGAATCTAGCCAGCCAGCCATGGAAGAAGCAGGAAAGCAGGATGGACAGTACATAGGTGCAGTAAACGAGCCTCGGGGAAGCACATAGATTAATAGAAATGGGTTAATTTAAATTTTTAAAAAAGAGCTAGCTAGAAACAAGCCTAAACTAGGGTAAAGCATTCATAATTAATAATAAATCTCCATGTCATAATATGGGGGCTGCTGGTCCAAGAAAACCTGCTCCCCCTCCCACTCCGAATAAGTCCTTCCTTATCCTCTCTTATCCCTCTAACTCCAGATGACCCCTTCATCTTCCCTCTAGTTTCTTTCCTGTTTTCATATATTTACCTTATATTCACGGGGATACAATATGACTTTGCAAGTTTAATTAGAGTTTCTGATTATAAACATGGGTAAGAGACTATTTACTAGCACAGAAGCAACTTACCATTGCCAAAACCAATGAGGGCAATGACTTCCCACATACCATGACAGAACATTGAAAAGTCCAATTTGGTCAGCTATTATGCAAGAAGCCACAGTCGCTGTGTGTTTCTAATTGTAACAACCATGCCATATCCAGCAGATGGTGTTTTATGGCACTCCTTCCCATCTTCTGGCTTTTACAATCTTTCTTTTCCTACTCTCACAATGTTCTTCTGGCCTTTGAGATGTGTTGCAGATGTTTTTGCTTGGAGTTGAACACCCAGCAATCCCCTATTAACAGCACTTTGACCTGTTATGACTTTCAACACTAGCCATAACAAAAGAGGCTTCCCAACTGAGGCTAAGCCCAACACTAGTTTACAGGAATAAATAAAATACTTACAAGTTAGTTGACAAAATGTTCATTTAGCAAAATGTCAGTAGTAAATTTCTCTTTAGGCCTGTGACCTCCCCCAGCCAGAGGTTTTTGATTAGCCATATGTTATTTCCTACAGAGTGAGTCACAAATTCAATCATAAAGTAGTTGGTTAATCCCAAAACAATCATGCCACTATTTCATCAATAGGTGTAGCTTATCTGTCAGATAAACATTGTAATGTTCAGAATCCTCAGCTCTATAAGGCTACTGATGAAATTTCTTCTCCAGCAGCAGCTTTTGTATAACATAGCTCTATGTATGCTAACCAGCAAGGAGGAAGCCTTGAGTTCTAATCTGCTTGATTTCTGTGTCCTGAATCCACAATGTGTTATCTTCAACAATAGACACTTGCCATATAGTTCTGATGGGAAACCAAAAGAAATGGCAATCGATTATATTGTTTTCAGTGCCTCTGGGAATATCCCTGGTCAACAACTCACTGGGAGGCATCCCACTTCTGGCACTGGGATGTTTGTTGAAAAGCCTCTAGGAGCAGCATTTGTACCTATGCAGGATACCTCTATTCAAAACTCTTAAAAGTTATATATGCATATAAGTGTATAAATGTATACACACATTTATGTGTATATATAAAGGTATTTGCATATGTGTGTTTATGCATAATTTAGTACAAGTTAACATATATGTATTAGCTTATAACAAGTAGATTTCTATATGGATTTTAATTAATATATAGTTTTGTTTAGCCACCACCCCTACCCTCAGTTTTTCCACATCCTCCCACCTCATTTTCATGTAAACCTTTCCATAGTATCCTATTGGTGAAATTATTAAGGCCACTCCACATAGTTAAAAGGATATTTATTTAATGGCATAACTCACAAATTAAGGGATAGGTAGGTCACAGGGTCTGGGGAAGGTGTATCGCAGTCCAGTGGTGTTCTCTGGAGCTCTGCTCAGTTCACCTCCACCGTTCAGGGTCCCGGCACAAAAAGAGCACTGGCCCATCCAGATCTCGGGTCTCCAGGCACCTCCCCTGGCCCCACCTCGTAGGCATGACAGTTGCCAGAGTCTCAATGGGGGTTGGAACTTCCAGATCCAAGCTGGAACGGCTACCCACTACAGTATCCCACAACTCTATTTCATATTGCATGTGGAAAGCAATATAAATGTTACTTTACTTGATACGAAATGCACGTCTCTATTTCCATGAGAAAATTTAACTTTAGAATTAAACACAAGACATTTTCTATACTAAGGCACATATATTCATTTCTATGAACAAACGCATACATTTTCTCTTCTTTTTGAGAGCAGTTTCTCCACTATGTAGCCCAGGCTGATCATGAAATCACAGCAATTTTCTTACCTCAGCCTCCCAATGCTTGGATTACAGTCATGAGTCACCATGCACAGCCTACATAAACACTTTAAAATTGACACTTAATATAATGTCATTTATTTTAATCTCATGAAGAAAAAGGGAAACATATTTGTATACATGTATATATGTGTGTGTGTGTATATATATATATATATATATATATATGTACATGAATATTTATATGTACATGGTAGTAAAGGGTATGCTGCAAAGTTTTCCATGGAAATGGAAATACTATTAATTTCAGGGTATATTATATCAATAAAAATATAGAAAATTAATATGAGTTTGAACAGGAATCTTGGAGAAAATTCTGAAGGTTTTACTTTGGTGTTGATTTTCCACTGAAATTATCTTTGACTGGTGCAATAAAAATGTAAATTCCAAGAGAATGACATATTAATAGTTGAAGCAGAGAACTAAGATGGAGACCTGCCTTTGTGGTTACCCTGTAGGTTATAGGCTGTGAGAGTCTAAAAGTTGTTATCAAATCTTGTGAGTTCATGCTAATGGAAACTAATAAAAATGAATAGTAATTTTAAAACACAATTATTATAGTGATTTGGCTTTAATAAAATACACCCTAAAACACACATCAATTATTTCTTTTGATTTAAAAGTCAGGAATAACTTAATTATTTAACCATGGTTTGATGGAAATTTTATTTTATATAAACTAAGGAAATTTTGATAAAAATGTGTAAGTCACATAAGTGAACCAATATGATATAAAATGAAACAAAAATAATTTTCTGATATTAAAAAACTAGAAAATGTATGATGAAAAACTAAAGATTTAATATTATTCTTTTTGTTTCTAAAATATTGAAAATTATGAATGCTACCTTAAATGTTTCTGTGAATGAAAGTTAAACGTAAGTTTAAATTTATTTTATAATTTAATTTAATTTTACATATCAACCACGGATTCTCCTGTCCTCCCTCACCCAGCCACCGCCCCCCCACCGCCCTTCCCCAGCACACCCCCCATTGCCATCTCCTCCAGGGCAAGGACTCCCCTGGGGATTCAGCTTAGCCTGGTAGATTCAGTCCAGGCAAGTCCAATCCCCTCCTCCCTTCACCCAAGCTGAGCAAAGTGTCCCAGCATAGACTCCAGGCTCCAAAAAGCTAGCTCATGCACTGAGGATAGGTCCTGGTCCCACTGCCTTGGGGCCACCCAAACAGTTCACTAATCGACTGTCTCACTTATTCAGAGGGACTGACTGATCCAGTTCCATGGGGGCTCCTCAGCTATTGGTTCATAGTTCATGTGTTTCCACTAGTTTGGCTATTTGTCCCTGTGCTTTTTCCAGTCATGGTCTCAACAATTCTCGCTCATACATTCCCTCATCTTTCTCGTTGATTGGACTCCTAGAGCTCCACCTGGGGCATGGCCATGGATTTCTGCATCGGTTTCCATCAGTCATTGGATGAGAGTTCTAGCACAACAGTTAGAGTGTTTGGCCATCCGATCACCAGAGTAGATCAGTTCGGGTTTTCTCTCAACCATTGCAGTAGTCTATTGTGGAGGTATCTTTGTGGATTTCTGGGGACCTCTATAGCACTTTGCTTCTTCCTATTCCCACAGGGTCTTCATTTATCATGGTCTCTTGCCTTGTTCTCCCTCTCTGTTCTTGATGCAGCTGGGAACTCCCACTCCCCTAAGCTCTCTTTCCCTCGACACTTGACCTTCATTCCCCCTCTTCACATCCAGTTTGCTCAGGTAGATCTCATCCATTTCTCTGTCATTGGGTGATCCCTGTGTCTTTCTTAGGGTCCTGTTTCTAGGTAGCCTCCCTGGAGTTGTGAGTAGCAGTTTAGTCATCCTTTGTTTAACATCTAGTATCCTCCTATGAGTGAGTACATACCATGTTTGTCTTTCTGAGTCTGGGTTACCTCACTCAGGATGATTTTTTTCTAGATTCATCTATTTGCCTGCAAACCTCATGATGTCATTGTTTTTCTCTGCTGAGTAGTACTCAATTGTGTATGTGTACCACATTTTCTTTATCCATTCTTCAGTTGAAGGGCATCTAGGTTGTTTCCAGGTTCTGGCTATTACAAATAATGCTACTATGAACATAGCTGAGCATGTGCCCTTGTGGTATGATTGAGCATTCCTTGGGAATGGTGGTATAACTGGGTCTTGGGGGAGATTAATTCCCAATTTTCTAAGATAGCACCATATTGATTTCCAAAGTGGTTGTACAAGCTTGCATTCCCACCAACAGTGGAGAAGAGTTCCCTTTGCTCCACATCCTCTCCAGCACAAGCTGTCTTCAGTGTTTATTTATCTTAGCCATTCTGACAGGTGTAAGGTGATATCTCAGAGTCGTTTTGATTTACATTTCCCTGCAATTATTTCAATATCTCTCATAAAGTATCATTATATTTAAGAATTATTTCTTTTATTGTTTGAGAATATAGTATAATTACATTACTCCCCGTCTCTTTCCTTCCACTAAAGCCTCCCATTTAAGCCTCCTTGTTCTTTTTCAAATTCATGGCCTCTTTTTTCATTAATTGCTCTTACAATACATATATTTATAATTAATACATACAACCAGCTAGGTTTGTATAATCCTGTTTGTATTTGTATGTATGTTTCCAGGGCTGATCATTTGGTATTGGATAACCAACTGGAGTGCTCTTCCCTAGGGAAACTGTTAAATTTCTTAGGGATTAATAATGCAATGCAGGTCTTGTAATAAGACAGGTTTTTATAATATCAACTGTAGATGTAACCAACCGTCTTATTAAATAAGAAACACAGAACCAATGTAAAATAGAAAGCCAAGAGTTCAGAGCTCAAAGCTAAAATCTCACCCTTCCTCCTGTGGTGGTCCTAGCTCTCCAAAAGAGAGCTATTTCCTGTGTGTATGTCTTTTCATAGTCTTTTGTTCTGCCTTCTCATTGGTTGTAAACCCAAACACGTGACATCCTTGTCACTGTCTGTATGTACAGCCCCCCAGAACTTAAAGGCATATGTTTCCAATGCTGGCTGTATCCCTGAACGCACAGAGATCTACCTAGCTCTTCTACCAAGTGTTGGGATTAAAGGTGTGTGCCTCTACCGCCACACTCTTGCTATGGCTCTAATAGCTCTGACCCCCAGGCAACTTTATTTATTAACATACAATCAAAATCACATTTCAGTACAATTAGAATACCACCACAATCAACACTGTTGTAACTGTGAATGTTAACACAATTTTCCTTTACCAAATAAACTTAAATAGGATTGAATGTTACTCAAAGAAAGTTGCTGAGAAGTTGAAGCAAACAGGAATGGGTTCATGTAAAGAACAACTTAAGACGATGTCCCATCTGCCAGTTTACTCTCAGTGTCATGACACATGGTTTATGAAGTACATTCAGCTCTGTCCTGAGTCTCTTTCAGACGAGCAATTACAATAATTACAATCAGATATACTTTTAAGTATTATGTTTTAAAAGACAAAATTAATTAGCCTATATAATATAGATTTTGAAATGTTTTAATTTAAATATATAAAAAAGTAGTTATGCTGTTGAAATTTTGGAGACTAATTTAGTTGGTTGTTTTCTCTCTCTGTATAGTTGTCAAGTTTTTGCTATTGCTATATTGATAATATCATTTTTATTGAAAATATTTTTCATATGATATATTCTGATCACAGTTTCTCCTTCCTCATCTCCAAGATGCTCCCCACCTTCCTACCAGCTCAATGTTTTTTTCCCTCTCCTTAGAAAACCAACAGAAAAATAAAAAACAAAATAAAACAAAATAAATACAAAAGAAAAAACAGAGAAACACAGATACACAAACACACAGATACATACACAAAAAACTCATAATAAACAGAGTGTTACTTTCGAGTTATGCAACATTTTAATTTTTTAATGTGTCTTTGTGTTTTGCCTCTATGTGTATCTGTGTACCACATACACATCTGGTGTGTGCAGAGGGCAGAAGAGTTCATTGGATCTCCTGGGCTGGAGTTAGACCACCATGAATTTCCATGTGTGCATTGGCAATAAATCCCAGTCCTCTGGAAGAATATCCTGTTTTCTCATCACCAAGCCATCTTTCCTGCCCCATCTAATGTTTTTAAGAAAACGAATGAGTGTGTTTCCTTTTAAAAAGAAGGATCTAAGCAAGGTGGTGGTAGCACATGCCTTTAATCCCAGCACTCATGGAGTCAAAGGCAGACAGATCTCTGTGAGTTTGAGGCCAGCCTGGTCTACGGAGTGAGTTCTAGGACAGCCAGAGCTAGACAGAAAAACCCTGTCTTGAAAAACAAAACAAAACAAAACAAAAAATAAAAAGGGTCTATAGTCCGGTCTCCATGTAGCATCTCTTTACAGTCTCAGAATATGAATGGATCACATAGAAGTCCATGTTCCTTAAATCCTGAAGCTCTTTTTGGCACATGTATGGTATTGGAGATGAGATAATACACAGTTTATTTTAGAGCCTGATATAAGTAATCATGGCTCATATAGCACAGCTTCAATTTTTCTATATAGCAGGAAACAATGGCAGCAGGGACAGCATATAAATCAGATTCCTATAAAGGGCAGGTCAGGGTAATAGACCAGATCTTCAAATTGCTCTTTCCTTGACTACAAGTTGCATGTATATGTAAGGTCTAAAAACCACAAGTATGTTACAAACTGATCATTACAGAATGATAAAAGCCAAGCAAGAAAGAATTTACAACCTATGCACAAAGTGGACCTATTTTATACTGACAGGTGTTACTCCAAATTCCATCTTACAAAGTGAATGAGGTTTCATGAAGCTTGTATAGTAATAGAGCTAAGAAAGTCATAAATATGGCATTTTTCATATATGTTGATGGAAACATCAGAAAGCCCAAGCAGAAAAGTCTCACTATAGGCCTCAGGTGCTATCACAGAAATCCTCCACATCTGAACATTGTAATATTAGAAAATATTACATGCCTATATACTTACCTCTTTCATGCATGGCCCTTAGCATTTTGGTGACCAGAAGGTGTGCTTTTGTTAAGTTAATACATTCAAAATGTTTTTATCCACTAGTCAACAGAATGTTAGGTCAGACACAAAGGTTGTCAGGGAATGGCTATTAACTGGGTTAAAGGTAGCCCAAGGTAAACTGTAATCTAAGTCTGGACCTGCAACATTCCAAACTTTCCACATTTATTGCTCCTTAAATTTTGGAAGCTTAGGGTGTAGAGTATTACATTTTGAAATGTGATAGAGCTGTAGGCTTCTGCAGAAGCAGGTGTGTTTTCTGCAATGTGTATAACCTGGTTTCTTCTTACTGCTCTGATGTCTAGGAATTGCCATCTGCAAAACTCCCCAAGAGGCATCAGTATCACTGACTATGCAAATAATGGTCCTAAAGGCTGTGCTCTTCCAGCTAGGGCACTGCATGCAGAGGTCTCCATGATACACAACATAATGCATTATACGATTTACACTGTGCAATGCACAGGGACTTCACTTTGAGATGTATATGTGCTCCTGGAAAGCTGTATATAATATTTGGGGAGACAAAACAAATTATTTCTTTTCCATCTCATGGGCTTTATTTAGCTAAATCAATGCTGTCTCATTGATCAGCAAAACATCTGTCAGTATAAAATAGGTTCACTTTGTGCATAGGTTGTAAATTCTTTCTTGCTTGGCTTTTATCATTCTGTAATGATCAGTTTGTAACATACTTGTGATTTTTAGACCTTACATATACATGCAACTTGTAGTCAAGGAAAGAGCAATTTGAAGATCTGGTCTATTACCCTGACCTGCCCTTTATAGGAATCTGATTTATATGCTGTCCCTGCTGCCATTGTTTCCTGCTATATAGAAAAATTGATTTTATCATGCTGCTCAAGCTTGTGAACCAAGGTGAGCTGGAACACAACGTAAAACAAGCAAAAGTTACAAATGACCCAAGGCTATGGAGAAAATCTTTTAATGGGTGCAGAACTCATCCCACCCTTCGGTAGAAACTGTTAGCTCCCTTGAATGAATACTTAATAAATATCCTCAGAATCACCCACATGGATTCCTAGGGGCCATGCATGAAAGAGGTAAGTATATAGGCATGTAATATTTTCTAATATTACAATGTTCAGATGTGGAGGATTTCTGAACACTTTTCCCTGATGTAGAGATAATTTCTTTCTACAGAGAATTTAAGTACCATGTAAAACAAAGAGAAGGACATAAAGCCTTCAGCAACATGAAGATAACTGCAGTGACAATCACAGAGATGTTAAGAGAATACTAACAATATGCTTCAATTTTTTTTCAGAGCATTCTGTTTATCTACATCCAGTGGAATATTCAATGAAAGCACTGTCACAAATGCATGATGAATTTTCATGTTTGGTAGTTGTTAAAAAAATTGTATTTTCACTAAATTAAGAACTCAAAGAACCCCCAAGAGACCATGATATATGAAGTAAATTGGAGGTAATTAATTGGAATCTGTCACCTCCCCCCTTTTCCATATGCTCATGTTCCTGCTGTCCTTTGCAAAATACTGAGACAAAAAACTCCAGAAACAACAATGACAACAAAAAATCCAGACTTTCTCTTCCAGCCCTATTATCAGAAAGTTGTGTTTGTATCCATCCATGTTTCATGATGTGCACTGTGCTAACATCCATTCTATATTTCATGATATGCACTATATTCTTACTGCCCCTTAAGAATTATTCCATTATTCCTTTTCTTAGTATCAACTCTTTGATGGGGTGCCCACCGCTAACTAAAAGTAAACGCAAGAATTTAGGACAGATGGTAGGTACTGAAGTGTGACAGTCTCAAATTCCAACACTCTGCTTTCCCTCTGCATGCCATTCTCAGTTCCAAATACTTTAGACTATGTGACTTTTCTCCTTTTTTATGCTTATTTTTATTTGTTTCTGAGACCTCTCACTACTGAATGCTGGCATCAAATTCATTCAACAGCCAGGATGGAGCTGAATTTCTG
The DNA here is from genome assembly GCF_004664715.2 of Peromyscus leucopus. NCBI lineage: Eukaryota > Metazoa > Chordata > Mammalia > Rodentia > Cricetidae > Peromyscus > Peromyscus leucopus. The sequence goes on from NC_051067.1 coordinate 53,205,498, forward strand.
ATCTTTCCATTTTTGCTTCCTGAGTGCTGGGATTGCAGGCCTGTGCCATCATATTCCTGTCTAGATTGTTCAATTATAGAATGGAAATATCAGTGTTATCTGACTAGTGTGACTGTCATAAGGGCTAAGAGGAAAATGATGCAATGGGCTAGTTGAGTTTACATTCATATATTATGCATGAATTTACATTTATATATTATGCATGTAGTAGCTACTGGCTTCAATGGTGGTGAAGAAAATTATCATGAATGAGTCATTAATGATGATGGTAACATTTATGAATTTCACAATTGTAAGTATGATGTTTGTGTTTAATGGTAATTTCAAATACTGGAATTCTTCAAGATTCCCAGAGTGCTGCCAAGGGGAAACAGCAGGCGCTTGGGCCTCTATTTGCAATTTGTTGATGAAGGAACTTATACTCCTTACAGGAGATAATGACTATTTTTAATCTTAGGAGAAGATATACAAATAAGAGTTGTTAAGAAAATATGTTAGGTTGGACTTCTGATGAAATGACAGAAATAATCTATTCTACCAATACCAATTTTTTCTTCCAGTTAAAAACCATATAAATGTTGGAGCCACTGTTTCACTGTTTTAGTTATGGGAAAAATCTCTATCCAATTTCAGTTTATTTTCTCACAATGGGATGAAAAAATGATGTGTGACCATTAATAGCTCTTACTCTGATGTTTACTTTTTAATTAAAATAAGAAACTACCTCGGGGCATTTTAATGTTTTGCTATAACTTGAGTTCCTGGTCATAGAAATATCAAGCCAATAAAATTTAACACTACCTTTTAAAAACATTAACATCATTAACATAATTTCATGTTTTTGTATTTGGGGAGGACAAAACACTTATAAAGTATACTATGCTTAAATTTAGTTAACTAACTCTTATAGTTCACTGAGGTATCTTTGATTCCTTGAGTCTTTCAATATTTATCATTGGATTTATATTATGGTTTCCCTAATGATTTAGGATAAATAATCTCCTCTAAGTTTTCAAATTTTGTTTATTTTTCTTGTATTCTGTTCATATTAATATTTCCTTATAATTGTAGAGTTTGTATCAGTATGTTTATAAAATATTGAATGAAGTATAAGAAAAAGTACCAGAAAAAGAAATTATTTGAAATAATGCACAGAATAAACTGACTCACTATTTTCCTGTCATTCACATTACAGGAAGTCCAGCAAGGACCCTCCTCTTCTGGTGGCCATCTTTTTCTCCTGCTGTTTCCCCTTTCCTTCCTTAGTATTCTGGAACTCAAAGATTTCATAATCATGATCTATCAAATTGCCTCTCACACCCAAATTTCATCCCATACTCCATACTATCTAGAATGCCTGAAGGGTGGCCTGCTACCCAACAACTGTTCACAACTTGTTTATCAGACATGGGGTAGTGAGTGTTTGTCTTTCACATAAAAAACTTAATTAAAACATTAATTAGTGATTTTTGCTAATTCTATGCACTATTTTCTGTACTTGCAATAGCAAATCACACTAGATCTATTTACAAAACTCAAAACTAGCTTCAAAAACTGATTCCAAACTGTTCAGTTTTGATTAAATAAATCTACATAGTTAAAGAGGCAAAACATACGTTTCAATCATTTATAAAATATTATGCATTTATTCAATAAATGTAGGAAATTTAATATTTATGAAACTTATATAGCATATTTAACCTTAACTTTACTATAATTTTGGCAGGATTATTTAATACCTGTGTTTTGAATTGTTTTTATTTTTTTTATTTCCTTAAATATTTAATTTTCAAAATATTGAAATGATTTACATGTTAATGAATACACAGTATAGTCTGTAAATATGTTACCAAAATATTCTCCTTCAAATAATACTTGTAAAGCTCAACACAGTCTGGAGCTTTAAAAATTACATAGAGAATGTTCTTTTTACCTTGAAACTCAACTACCACTTGCCCAGGATGTTCATTAGCCTAGCCTTGAGCAAGTAGAGCACTTCGAAATTGCCCATGGGTTAAGGAACGATTTAGTTTATTAGAAAATACTCAAACTTTTTAATATGAAGTTTTAACATTAATTTATTGTACTTTATTTACATATTTATTTGAGTCCTTATATCATTAACATTTGGAATAAAAAGGTGGAAGGATGAAATAATGCAACTAAAAATAGATATCAATAAAAGATCCAATAAGAGGAGTTAACTATAAGAGGCTCTTTGAGAATCTACAGAATTTATAAATTCTCAGGAATATCAACTATGGAAAAACTAGAGAAGACATAAATATTTTTAATTAGATGTGATATATATAATATATATATATATATATATATATATATATATATATACTGATTTCAAGGTTACCAAAAAAGATACCATTTTACAGAGATATGATGAAAATACCTTTGGAATATATATCAAATATACTCAGCCTGAGGAAAAATATGTATCTAAAACCAGCCCAAGAAGAGATGGAAAGCTAACTCTTAATGTAAATTTTAAATAAATTCAATTAATTGTTACAATATTTCTATAAAGAAAATTCCATGCTATAGAAGTAATAAAGTAAAATTTACCAAATATTGAATGAAGTAGTAATACTAGTTTTTCAGAAAATTATCTGTTCTGTAAAGAATTGTTATTTGAATACAGTGACGCATGCCTGTAATCCTAACACACAGAAAGCTGAAGTAGAAGGAGCTTCTTGATTCCAGGGAAGCCTGAGCAACAATAGTGAGTTCAATACCAGGTTGGGTTGCAGTGTAAGACTCTGTCACACACACACACACACACACACACACACACACACACACACACACAAATAATAATAATAATAATAATAATAATAATAATAATAATAATAAAATCAACAATTAAATATTAGATTAATACTAATTTTATTTATTTGCTCAAAAATTTGGCATATCTTCACAGAAATGATAAAAATGAAATATTTTTATAAATAAATCTCATTCATGGTTGTAGGCACTAACATCCATTCAAAAGCCATTCATGATTAATGACAAACAATAAAATTCTAAAAATCAACTTAGAAGTTATGAATGCAATAGGAGCAAACCATACACAAATATATTTAAAAAAAATTGAGAAAGAAATATTCAAAGTCGTCTCTTTGAACCTAGGTCCAGGAAGGTTTCTCCTATTTATTCTGTATATTAATGGAATGTTCACCCATCCAGTAAGGCAAGAAAAATAATGCCATACCAAGTTTTGAAAGAAATTAAAACACCTATTATCCCATATAGATTCTGTATGCAAAAAAAAAATATGTAAAAAGTACAGGAAAATAACAAGAAGTTTAATGCAAAAGAAAAAAAAAATGAAGGGCTGGAGAGATGGCAGAGTTTAAGAGCACTGGTTGTTCTTCCAGAGGTCCTGAGTTCAATTCCCAGTAACCATATGGCTCACAACCATCTGTAATGAGATCTGGTACCCTTTTCTGGCATGTAGACAGAACACTTTATATATAATAACTAAATAAATAAATAAACAAACAAATAAATAAATCTTTAAAAACAAATCACAAAATTCGAATACTATGAAAACTTTTCTTTGTTATCAGCTCTCACAGTTTGTAACAAACCATGTAAGAATTTTTTTCTATATAAGATTATGCTATCCACAGACAATTTAACTATTTTTATTTCCTATTAAAATATTTTTTAAATTTTTTTCTTGACTAATTGCTGTGATATGAACTTCTATACTTTGTTGGATATTAGATGAAAGCTTTCATCTTGTCATCATGGTTACATTAGCTGTGGTTTTGACATGCATAGCCTTACAAACAATTTTTATGTTTAGGTATAGTCCTTCAATATCTATTATGTCAGCAGCAGGGTATAAATGGAAGGTGCCCAGGTGCATACCACCCTCCTAGCACCTTTCAGAGCTTTCCCATGTTTGTGCTGTAATGAGCAGGGCTTTTCAGTTGCAGATGGAATGGCTTGAAAGAAGCCTTGACTTAGGCAGGAAGCTGTCATTCAGAATTCAACAGCTCCTCGAACTCTTCAATACACCAAACTCACCAGAAGGGGAGGAACAGCTCTGAGCCACCTCACATGCTTTTAACCAAGAACTGAGCTGTGAAATTTCTTTTGCCTCCACTGCAAAGTGTACAAAGATACAACAGATGAAATGGAGGCTGAGACTTCACCCTGGAAAAGCCAAGATGGAGGATTTATAAAATGTAAGGACTTGTATGGCAAATGGGTTTTCCATTTGGAAAGAAATCAAGGTCCAAAGACAGATGAGATAAAAATCAGACTGGAGAAGCACACAAGCTATGCTTCAATCAATATTGCTTGTCAATATCAAGTTAGATGTTGTTAATCCAGTTAAAGAAGGTGGTATACAAAACTAGGAAGAGATCAAGTTTTACAGAAAGAGTGCAAGATTTCTTTCTGAATCTAGATCCAGAAAGTCTTCAGTGATTTTGTTTGGATAAGTTCAACCACCAGAAACACCCAATGGAGAGAGCAGAAATAGACCAAAATATGTTGACGCATCTTACTGAAATGCAATAGATATTTTAATCAGTGGCAACTAATCAGCAAATATTGCTAGATAAACAACTAGCAAATCAACCCACAAAATTGTTTTATATCTTAAAGCGTTTAAGCTGAATAAAAGTATGCAGTAAATAAATAAAAGTCATGAAAGAACTTGTAAAAAATCAAAATGTAGTATCAAAGTAGGGAATGTCTCCCTAAAACATGTCACTAAAAGACATGAGAAACGTGTGTAGCATACATATGCATACAAATATACATACACACCTGCACAACCAAAAATTCTGCATGAAATTAGAGGCTAATTACACAATAGAAAAAATATTGCAACTTTCATGTGAACAATAATGGTTATGAGTTTTATTATATTGCAGTTACAAAATAAGAGTTTGTTGCACAAAATATATATTTAAGAAATGACAAAACAAACAAACAAACAAAAAGTGTGGGCTGGAGTGTTTAAGGAACATGTACTGCTCTTTCAGAGGACTTGGATTTGGTTCTGAGAAGCAGATCCGAGGGCTTACAACTACCTGTAACTCCAACTCTAGGGGATCTGAAGTCCTCTTCTGATCTCTGAAGACATCTGTACCCATGTGAACATACACTCCCATATACACATAATTTAAAATAAAATATTTTTAAAACTATGTCACTTTGTTTCTTTACTGTTACAGAGTTCATAAAATATGTGTTTATCAAATATACTTCTCTTCATTTAAAAAGTTCCTACATTGTCTAACATTCTATTATATGCTAACTTAAGAACTCTAATTTAAAAGGTATCAGTCTACAGTTTTTGCAAAAAATATTTTAAATACAAAAATTCTTATCACAAGGTCAGAGCTTATTGGTTTGACATTTGTGTCATAAACTGTATGTAACTTATACCTTTAAGTGAAAATAATACAATTAGATAAATGAATGTGCAGACCCCACCCCAAAAATCTTCCCCTTTTGATTCAGGCCTAAGATATCAGAACTTGAAGATGGTACAATTGACAACATTGTCTTTGCCTTGCTCTTCATCATTCCTGAAGGCTCCACCTACTTACAGGTCTGCTGTGCATTTGTAGACTGAACTCTGTGTGAGTCCTTCAGAGGATGTGATAACTGTGATGATAACCAGAACATAATACTAAATACTCTATTTTGGCATGCTGATTATAGAGACCACAGACAGAACACAGCTGCTGTGGATGGTCTGTATGTCAAATGTGGTGCTCTGATTGGTCAATAAATAAAACACTGATTGGCAGTAGCCAGGCAGGAAGTATAGGTGGGACTAATATTGAGGAGAATTGAGAGAACAGGAAGGCGGAGGGAGACACTGCCAGCTGCCACCATGACAAGCAGCATGTGAAGATTCCGGTAAGCCATGAGCCATGTGGCAAGGTATAGATTTATAGAAATGGGTTAATTTAAGATTTAAGGACAGTTAGCAAGAAGCCTACTATGGCCATACAGTTTGTAAGCAATATAAGTCTGTGTTTATTTGGTTGGGTCTGAGCGGCTGTGGGACTGGTGGGTGACAGAGATTTGTGGTGACAGAGATTTGTCCTGACCGTGGGCCAGGAAGGAAAACTCAAGCTACACACAGCCTCGATTTTTCTCACTACTTTCAGGCCTATTTCTCATGAACATAAGGATATTAAATGATGTGATATTGATTAATTGAAAAAGGAGCTCTGTAGAGGTAAATACCCACTAAGCCCATTGTTTGATGAGTTAAAACATGAATAAAGTAAGAACTAGCTGCAGATGAAGACCACTACAGGCTTCCATATGACTATAGGAATCAAATAATGACAAATCACCCAGGCAATGTTTTCAGAGTTCCTGAGGAAAGAGGTGATCCAGCTCCAAGTTGCAGATGCTGCTTTGTAGTGTGGCATCTGTCCTGTTCCATAGGCATCGCTTTTATGGATAGGATGACTCTCTTATCCTCTCTTATCCTCTCCTCTTATACACCACAGCTATATAACCAATTGCACATGATCAATTACACCACAGCTATATAACCAATTGCACATGAGATAGCATAGAGATATTTTATTAATCTCCTCCTGGTAAGTACAAAAGACAGAAAACTCCCTAAAGACTACTACATGTCTTGTCTGCAGAGATCAGGAGCAAATAGTTCTGCCTGCATTATTCTTGCATGTGTAAAGAGGATTTGTATAAGAAATCCCCTGGTGTAAACATATGGAAAAATTGTTCTAAATGATTAAAGCACCACAAATGATCTGGGAAACTCACAGACTGCCTTAATGTAGCAAGAACTCAGGCTTCCAAAATCATGCTCAGGACCCAAAATGAAATATAAATAAACAAACAAAAAACTAAGACAATCATAGATTCAGGATTGGTTTCAATAATTCAATCAAAACATGAATGACTCCATATATGTACTACACATGGATATATAAATGTACAAGATTTATCAGGTAAAATTGGAGACAAGGACTCAGATGTACACATGTTAAGTCAGGTTAAATTGAAGATAATAGTCTTATGCATTTATGACCTTATTATATCAAATTAGGTATGTGAAACTGATAAGAACAGAGAAAGTTAATTTGAGCCCATGCCAAGAAAGAGAGCCCATTCCAGACATTGCCTAGGAGGCTAGATATCCAGAGACATAGGATAAAGCCAAACATAACTGGTAAAAAAAAATTAAAGTCAATGAAATGATTCCTAATGCTATTCTGATATATTCATAGATAGGTGCCTAGGTCAAATGTCAGAGGGACTTCATCCAGCAATTGATGGAAACAGATGCAGAGACCCACAGTCCAACATTAGCTGGAGCTCGGAGAACCCCACATAAGAAGTGGAGGAAGAGTTGCAGGAACAAAAGTAGTCAAGGACATCAGGAAAACACAGCCCACAGAATAAACTAAGCAGGGCTCATATGGGTTCACAGAAACTCAAATGGTAATCACAGAGCCTGCATGGATCTGTGCTAGATCCTCTGCTTATATGTTATGATTGTGTCGCTTGGTGTTCTTGTAGGACTCCTAACAATGGGAGTGTGGTATCTTACTTTTTTGCCTGCTCTTGGGACTCTTTTCCCCCTACTGGGTTGCCTTGTTCCACCTTGTTATAAGGGTTTGTGCCTCGTCTTACGACAACTTGTTATGCCATGTTCAGTTGATATCCCTGGGAGGCCTACTCTTTTCTCAAAAGAAATGGAGGAGGAGTGGATCTTGGGAGATGAGAGGTGGAGTGGACTGAGAGAAACAGAGGGAGGGCAAACTGCAGTCAGGATGTATTATATGAAAGAAAAAAATAGAGAAAGTCAAAGAAAAAAAGAAGTCAGAGTACAGGCTTGATGGTATGCTAAGGTTGAGATTTCAGAACACTTTCTAATTTACCATTTTATTGCTTATTTCTCTACCTGCTGTGTCAGAAAGTTGCTCAATGTCAGTATTTATTCCCTGAAAAGGAAGCTTGGTCTGGCTGTCATAATAATCTCCTTGGATCACTTAATCATTAACAGCTTAATCCAGCAAAGCACTGCTTTCATCTTCAGGCCAAGGTTGGTAAAGAAAGACAAATATCTGAATCTCAAGCTGGAGCCACTGGGCAGACTTCTAATGCCCTGACAATATTCTAAAGATTATAGATAAATCTAAAGATTATAAATAAATCACTGGCCCAAATGGCACCTTCTGCCCATCTGTTCTGCCTCTGGAATAGAGAGATGCCAGAATGCACTCCAATTATGGTGGTGACGCCTATCCTATCGAAAGATGGGACACTCAGCTAACCTTTTAAGCTGGTGTGTCATGGGAAAGTAAGATAGAAGGGGGCTCACTAAATAATCTAAAAGATGAATTTCAGAATTCACTGAACACGTGTTTCAAACTCACTTAATGCTACTCAACCCAAACTTGAAAATATTTAAGAAGAAAATTACAGCTGTTGGTCATCCTTGGCAACATTTAAAGAGGAACAGTGTTTCCAGCACATGCCATCAAACAGCATATCCTGCTATGCTTTCCATTTCAAAATGCCTCACAGTGGGGCTGGGAGTTCCTGTGTATTAAAGACAAAGCAGAAAGCTGTAGTCTCAAACATGAGAGATTCCTCCGTGCAGTGGTTCTGAGACTCTGTAATGTACTAACTGACATTGTGATCAGACACTATTGACTTTCCAATGTCTGCTCTAAGCTAATTTTCTATTTAGCAAGTCCTCAAAGAGAATTTTGGGGCCATGCTGGATCTGTGACTTAAGCATTACATATGATTGCTCAGTATTTCTAGGTAATTCCAAGGCATGGGCTGCAAGCTAGCCTTTCCCACATACTCTTTTCACCACAAAGGATAATTTTCTTCCTCACTTTTTTCCACAACTGCACTCAAGATTGAAGGAGACGTTTTATTCCACATGTGTTTCAGATTTACTTAACTAGCCTGTCAAAAACTGCTAGCTTTCATCTTCAGGAGGACCCTGCACAGGCTGCAACAGAATGCCAGCACATATTTTCAGATTTCATTCAGGTAAAGGTTATACTCTCTTGTGCCTTTTGCCATTTCATAATTAGTATCAGTAAAATAACTCACAAAAATATTAGAATACTTTTTTTAAAAATTGCCTATTCCGTGGTTAAAAGAGGATTTTGAAAATGACTTTTGATTCTAGAAGGTCTTCTTTAAAAAAAAAAAAAATTAGTTCCAAAAACAATAGGAAGAGTTTTACTAATTTATATCAAATATTTTAGGCCCTTTTCTAGTTGTGTGTGTGTTTTTAATCTTCTCATGTGTCTTATATTAGGGTTTGATGTCAACATTATAAGAAAGCAATTTCATCACCACGAGGCTCTATCAGCCATGCTTCCTCTACTATAAATCAAAGACTGAGTGAGAAGGCAGACTATCCAGGTCCTACAACCAATGAGGTGGGAGCAGACAGGGCAGCACTGTCTGTTGAGATGTCCTCACTTGATTTTTTTTCTGTGTCTACATAATCATGGCAACCTTTTCCTTTCTGGTACTGTCTCACCTCTTATGCACGATGAAGAGAAATGGAGAGAAAGTTGCAGATTCAGCTTGGTACACCCCAATTGCTACTGCTTTAGTGGAACTTTGTTTTTTTCTATTGCAGTTGACCCTGTTGTGAATTTGCCAGCTATTTGGCCTGGTCTGGCCTCTTTCTTGTCCTCTAACATTAATTAGTTTGCACTTTGTGTCTAATGCCTGCTGCCTAAAATCCCAGGAGTTAATCACATTGCGGGAGAATCTGTGCTAGCTTAGAGACTTTATATTACAACATTAATTGTACAATTAGTGTAAGGTTAGCCGGGCACAGGAGCCATGCAACCTCTTGGAGAAACCAGAGCATAAATCTTAACTGGAGCAAGACTTTCCCTTCACAACCACACAGAGGGCAATGAAAATTTCACCCAGATTGCAACTCTTATCTACCATCTCTGAATGTCCTGAGCCAGAGATTGGTAACAGGGAAGAGTTGCTGAGCACTTGACTATGGGAATTAACTGAATACAAATTTACTGAAAGAGAATAGAATGGGCACAATCTACAGGTAGGCGTTATTATTGCCACCAGTGCAGCAGAAGTTTCAGGTGGAGGTTCTCCATACCATAAAATTGTAAATGAATATTGCTTCAGAAGGCTCTTGAATCCAGAGGACACAAACACACAGACACATAGACACGCACGCGCACACACACACACACACACACACACACAAATTGGCATCTAAGATAAATTTATCTAAGTGGTATATTTCTGAATTCTAATGAATTTTAAGGTGATATACAAGAGGTCTAAGACTGTAGAATGTTCTGTGACTGTGCCAAACAGTCTAGTAAATAAGGCAGTCTCTCATAACACTCTTACAGTTTAGTAAAGTGAATACACTGCATTGTACTTAATCTATTTTATATCTATTTTAATAAAAGCAGCACTCATAGCTGTAAAATGTAACTACTTGGAGGTAATTTTATGTTCTTGGCTTGTGGGAAAAATACTTCTGTTTTAAGGAGATACTTTCCTTAGTCTACTGCTATATTAAGAAAAAAAAGAAAGGAGCTATTTGCATAACTAATTGATGAAAAAAAATATTTATGGAGGAAAATATCAAGATGGGAGGAGTTTATAATTTAGCTTTAGCACTACATGTAAAAAAAAGATAGTTAGTTTCGTGATAAGCAGGAAAAATGCCGAATGAACAGAAAATTTCTGAGTGAGTTAATCTGTCACTTGACCTGCAGCAGGTCCAAAGTGCATTCAAGGTGTCCTCAACTGATGCCTGGTTTCTGTACCACAACACTGAGCCCATGTTTTTTTTTCTAGTGGAATATGGGGAGCTGGGGCTTGGGAGGTGGATGAGGTTACATCATACTAGAATTTCTCATTCAGCTTAAGACTATTGATGCTACAGATCACTCAAGAGCTGGCCTGAAGACCACCCATGCTTACCAAAATGCAGGGAGACAGAGGTTAAGTGGAATGACCAAGTGTATGTTCCAGGCCAGCTCAACTTGGAACCTGAAACATATTTCAATTCATTTGTGACATGTCAGTAAACACATAGATAGTTTTGTGGGTGATTTGAACTTTGTTCAACAATTCTCCAATAATTTGAGATGTGATTATTTCATTTTCTGACCAATGTTTGTGAAGAGATTAAAAACTCATAAACCCCATGGAAATGCATTCTTAGCAAATCAGCATGAAAAATGGACAATGATCTCTAAATCTAGAAACATAGTCACTACAAAGTTAAAATGTAATACTAAAAGTTAAACAGAAATCAGGCTAATAAAAGTGAACAAAAAATAGACTCAAAGTATAATCCAACAAATGCAGCCTAAATACAAAATAGAGAAGGGAAAGAAGTATCTGAAGAGATAATGTGAAAGAATGTTTTAAAATGAATGAAAGTTCTAAATCTTAATCACAAGGAACACAGTGAACTTAACACAAGATAAATTAAAACAAGCAAAATATGTACACTTCAGTATTTTTATAAAGTGGAAATTATTATTTGTGAGATAATAAGAAAACTGTTTTTTATGAAAAGACCTGGAAATATAAAATGATAGTTAAATTGTTATCTTCTACAAATGAAGCCCAGAGGGAATTAAATTATATTTTTAAACTTAAAGTAAGACATACTTTGGTTTAAAATGTCATGGTGTTATCTAACACATTATATGCCATTTTGAAAGAAAATGCTTTCCATGCTGAATTTTAATATTCTCTTTTATTACAGAGAAATTTTACCAGAATACAACCATTGATATTATTCTAGTAAATCTGTACCACTGCCAAACTTGATTATTGATTCTGGTTGTTTCATTTTAGAATTTTGAGATTTTTCTATTAAGGAGCCTGCATGTGACTGGACTGGGCCCTCTGCATAGCCAGACAGTTGTGTAGCATAATATGAGTGCCCCCCCCCCCCCCCCCCCCGTGTAGGATTAGAATTCATCCCTGGTGCATGAGCAGGAACTTTTGGAGCCAGCTTCTATGGTGGAAACACCTTGCACAGCCTTGAGGCAGGGGAAGGGCATGACCTGCCTCTGCTAAATGTACCTCCCCATGGGAGGCGTTGCCTTATTGTAGGAGGGAGTGGGTGTGGGTTGCAGGGGAGGCTGGAGGGGTGCCAGGTATGTAAAAATGAATAAAAATTGTTCTTAATTAAAAAAAGAAAATTATGCTCAATATGAATGCAATCCAACCACATTGTATCAGTATCCTGAATAACAATTTCTTGTAGAAAACATTAGCCAACATTACTTTGCCCTGGATAAGACACCAATGAGAGGCAAAGAAATAATTCCACCCAAGTGTAGCTCTGTGACCCAATGAGGTTATTGTAATTCTTACAATACTGACAATGAGGTTATTGCAATTACTTACAAGTCCATGGTGACTTAAAGGCACCTTCTACAGCAAAAAACAAAGAAAGAAAGAAACAAACAAACAAAACAAAAAACCATCCAGCAAGGGCAATCACTCACAAAGTTGCATCTCCATAGCTCAAGCCAAATTTTCTAGACACTCCATTGAAAAAGCCTTACCTTCCCCAGCAGTTGCTTGTGGTTTACATAATCTCCAAAAGAGGCCAAATGAATCTTCTACTACTGTGTTCATTTACTTCCTGAGTCTTAGGATCCTCCCTCTATTCTCCAAGAAGGGATTTTCAATTAAAATGTTTACCTAAGGTACCTTCTTCTGTTGTGTAAAACACCCATGCCAACGGATCAGGGAGGACAAGCCTTTGTCTTGCTGCTGATCATAGGGCCACCATTCACTCTAGTGTGAGACAGCTGTATTTTTTCATATTGTTCTAGTTCCTGTTGGCCTCTTGTTTTCTAAAGTGTCATTGTAGAATGGGTATTGAATTTGCAATAGGCTCCTCTAAATCTATTATGATAATCACATATCTTTTTTTTTAATTCATTTATAAATTCAATTAAGTTTGTTGGTTTTTCTTTTACTTATCTATCATCTATTTATTTATTTATTATTGAAAATAGATTCTTCTCTCATACAATGCATCCTGACAAAAGTTTCCCATCCATCTACTCGACTCAGCTCCCCACCACCGTCTTCCCCAGGTCCCCTCCCCCATTTATCCTTCAGAAAAGAGCAGGCCTCCAACAGTGACAGAACAAGACACAATAAGACAAGACAATAGCTCTCCTGTGGAGACTGAACAAGGCAACTCAATAGGAGGAAAAGAGTCCCAAGAGCAAGTAAAAAGGACTCAGAGACACATCCGGCCCTACTGTTAGGAGCCCCACAAAACACCAAACTGCCAGCCATAACTTATCAGAGGACCTGGTGCTGACCCCTGCAGGTCCCATGCTTGCTGCTTCAGTCTCTGTGAGTTCCTATGAGCCCTGCTTAGTTGATTCAGTGGGTCATGTTCTGCTGGTATCCTCCATATTCTCTAACCCCTACAATCTTTTCTCCTCTTCTTCTTCAGAGTTCCCTAATCTCCAAGGGGAGGGACTCGATGAAGACCTCCAATTTAGGTACCTTCTCCACATAATGCTGGACTGTCAGTCTCTGCACCCACTCCCATCTTCTGAGGTAGGAAGTCTCTCTGATGACAACTGGACTAGGCACAAATCTATAAGTATATGAGTATAGCAAAATATTATTAGTAATCACTTCATTTTTTTTCTTGTAGTTTGTGTTTGGTTCTATCCTAGGTCTCTGGGCTATTCAATTTCAGTTCCTGGTCATCCAGGCGGTGTCAGGCATGGGCTCCCTCCAATGGTTGGTACCTCAAGTTAAAGCAGTTTGGTTGGCCACTCCAACAATTTTTGGGCCACCATTGCCCAGATCATCTTTCAGGCAAGACAGATTGTAGGCCAAGGTTTCTGTGACTAGGTTGGTATCCAGGTTTCTCTTTCTATAGCCTGCAAGGTACTTTCCTGCACCAAAGGGACTAGAACATAGGTGAAGGTTCCATGCAGGCACCAGCTCCACCTCCCCACCTTCATTGAGCAGGGGCCAGGCTGTCAGTTTTTGGAGAGCAACCTTCTGTCCTAACATCTGGGTTGTGCCATTAAAGGCAAGGCTCACAGCCAAAGGTATAAAGGTTTATTGATTTTCAAAGTTTGAAATATCCTCACATTCTTGGAAAAAGTATTAGCTGGCCATTTTATATGTTACTGGATTCTATAGGTTTGTATTTTCTCAAAAACATTTCCCCATTCTGTATTTATGCAGGCTATTAACCAGTAATTTTCCTATAATATTTTCAGCTTGGTATTATATTAATGCTGTCATTAACAAATGAAGGGTTTGTGTCAAACTGGCATCTTTTTCTCCCACACACTGAAATGTAGCAGGAATCTTAAAAGTTCTTATTAATAAAATCAAACCCGAGGCGAGTTATTGGGGTCCATGCTGGTAGATCAGAGAGATAGAACAAGCCACAGCTATCTCACCTCGCCGGATCCTCATCTGGTCTTGTCTCCTCAGACTGGAGGCCTCTGAGTCCTCATCCTCATCCGGAATGGGTCTCAGCTGAATTACTGCTCAAAAGCCTGAAGCTTAACCAGCCACATGCTTAACCAGCCAAATGCTTAACTAGCCAAAATGCTTCTAGTTTCTGGTTCTCACGCCTTATATATCTTTCTACTTTCTACCACCACTCCCTGGGATTAAAGGCTGGCTTTCTGGGATTAAAGCGTGTCACCATGCTTGGCTGTTTCCAATGTGGCCTTGAACTCACAGAGATCCAGAGGGATTTCTATCTCTGGAATGCTAGGATTAAAGGTGTGAGTGCCACCATTTTCTAGCCTTTGTATCTAGTGGCTGTCTGTTCTCTGACCCCAGATAAATTTATTAGAATACACAATATTTTGGGGGACACAATACCCCCACACTGAAACTATAGGCCAAGTATACCTTTGTAAGTACATCTTAACTAACATAATTTTTAATACATAGACTATTGTTCAAACATTTAATCTCAGTGTACTTGGTAATTTGTATTTACAAAGAGTCTCTGTTACTCAATTCATTTGCATAGAATTGTTATTCTTTGAATGACTGTGGACATGATGTCCCCACTTTGTTTCTAATATTCAGACCTTATACTTTTCTGCCCAGTTTATTACCATTGGTTTATGTCTTAAAAATTAGGTTTTCAAACTGATTTGCTACTTTTCTTGTCTGAATTCAATGAATACCTGCTCTGACTGCTTTGTTTTCTTCATATATGGCACAATTATTTCCCTTTCTCTACATTCTTGGAGTATATATTCTTATTGATTTTTTTATATATTCTTTCATAATAGTTTAAATGAATAGTTACTATCACTTTCTTTGAGTAATTCTTTAGAAAAGTACCCCATCCTTTCCTATGCTGCTTTTTATATCTCTTGACCACAAATAGAAATAGACTATTCTGACATCTGTCCTCAAAATGTTGCCTAGCAGTAGAGTCTTGAGATTTGCACACAGTAGTATACTGTCCTTATGCTGGCCTTTCCTTATTTTTTCTCCAAGCTGGATTTTTAATGAGATGCTGAGTTTTTCTCTATCCCAGTTATGTTAACAACTCATCAGACCCTAGCACAATTTCAGCTTTTTTATCCTTTTTACATCCTTGACCTTAGAGCAATTCATTCTTTCTGATAGGATTTCTTCAAAATAGGCATGAGAGATGCAGACCACAGCCTGAAATTCTGCCTCATACAGTACAACTCTTATTCTCCAGAGCCAAGATTTTTAAGTTCCAGTTGCTTCAGCTCTCCTAGACTCTTAGACCAGCCACCTAAGCTCAACATGATCTTAGAATTATGCAGGGACTTTAAAATTTTCTATGTTTGGAAATTGTTCTCAGACCAAGAATCAGTTTGACTGGTAGAAGTCATCTCAGGAGATTTTTTCAATAAATGTGTCTCATACACGGTAGTTTGTTTCCCTGAGAAACAAACAAGGCATTGCTATTAAAAATGGAAGTAGGCTTCCCCTGTGTCACTCATTCAATATAACCTGGAAGTAGAAGTCAAAGTCTCTAGTGTATACTTGTCATAGTTAGTTTCAACTGTCCTCTTAACTCAAACCTAGAATCATTTGGGAAGAACAGAAGCTCATCTGAAGAATTGTCTTGGTCACTTTGCCTATGACTATGTCATCGAGCATTTACTTCATTGTTAATTTATATAGGTAAGACCAACCTGCTGTGAGTGGTACGGTTTCCAGGCAGATGGTCCTAGCTGTATAAGAAAGCTGAAGAAATAGAAGCTGGGCGGGGATGGGGGGAGCCAGGAAGTAGCATTCCTCTGTGACTTCCTGTTGCAAGCAGTTGCCTTGAGTTCTGCCTTGGTTCCCCTTGATGGTGGACAGTGACCTGTGTCATTAGAAAACCTTTCCTATACAAGTTGCAACTGTAGAACACTCTAGAACAATACCCTGTAAAGTATTCAGTCATAAGAAAATTCATTTCCATTCAGTATGCATTGTTTTTCTATATTAAGTGGGAAAAGTGAGCCCAAACATCTGTCCTTTACAGTGTAGCCTTCACAGCTCATGTGGTGAAGTCTCCAAGGAACATCTGTTGCTACTGTTGCTATAAGCACCATGCCAGAACTCCGTCAGCTTGCAAAGTGATGTCAATGTCAGTCATGGCAAGCTTGTGAACATCTGAAATTACACATTTTCAGATATCTCCAGCAAGTACTATAAGAAACACATTTTCTTTGTTTCAGAAATGATAGTAATAACCACAGAATAATAGCATTCAGAGGATAGAGGCAGGTGATAAAAACTTAGGAGACGGTGTCACCTAGAAGGAGATGTGGCTGCAAGTCTCATTGTCAATATACTTCTCAGCAACTGTTATCATGTGTTTGCTGAAAGTGGCACTATGATTTATGCAAAATGAAAAGCTAATACATATTTGGTTACAAATAGCTACTGACCTCTTACCAAATATTAAATAAGAAGCACACTTTCCTCCATCATGTGGTTTACCTTCATGTAGATGAGGGCATGAATATTGAAACAATAAGAAATAGAACAAAATGTAAGTATATTCCTATTTTGAAAACTTGATAAATGAACAATGAACAAAGAATCATAAAAATTTTCATTAGGAAATACTAACATTAATATTTGTTTAAAAATTTGATAACTTCAATACCATATATCTCAATGTTATGGTTAGACAACTCATATTTACCTGTATATTACAAATTTAAAACCTCACACATCTTACTTTATTTTAATGGAGGATCTCACGCAGCCAGGCTAGCCTTGAACTTACTATATGGTCAGAGATGACCCTGAACTGTTAATACTCCTGCTTCTACCTCTCAGGCACTTGGATTATAAACATGTGTCATCACTCTGTCACATACACATTTATTGTTGAGCAAGACACTCTAAAAGTGTGAGAGATGACACTCTGGGTGATAATACTTCCTGTATGAGTACGAGACCCAAATTTGTTTACCCAACCCCCAGTAAAACGCTCACCTGCAAACCTGTTGATAGAGTAAGTTACAGCTGAATTGCAGGGGCTTGCTGGACCTGTGCACACACAAGCATACATTATAACACACACATACACACACACACACACAAATAAAAATAGAAACTGCAAAGAAATTTTATGATACATAGAAACCTCAAAGCAACTAATATATTATCTTTAAAGTTCTGTCCTTGACATAGGCATACTTTTCATATCCCTTGCAGAACTCATATGTTCCTTATGGACTCTGGCATGTTTGCTCATTAACCATCAGTGGGAATAACACACTAGTCCAACCCAGTGGTTTTTCAGGCTACCATAGTGGTAGGTTCCAAGAGCAATACATGGTGTCCCAGGGTTGAAGCAAATTTCTAAGACAGTGCCACCATCAAGGGTGCACACTATCCCAGTAACCAAAGCAAACTGAGTGTCAGTCAGAACCCTACCCAGTATAGAGAATATCAAGAAAGCTTTGACTCATCCAAGAATGGCTACAATATTCAATACAATTCACTCATATGGAAAGTTCTCTCATCCCACCAGTGTCCCTCATGTGATACATGACTCATTCAAGTGAAAGAAAGCTCAAAATTTAATTTCCTTTCAGCCATACTACATGCCAATGTGGCTCCTGGAATGCAAACTTCTCTTGAACCAGAAACATATGAATCACAAGTTAGTGGGGCTGGAGAGATGGATCATCAGCATTTAAGAGCACTTGCTGCTTTTGCAGAGGATCATGGCTCAGTTCTCAGCATAAACTGTCCATGACTCCAGTTCCAGAGGATCCAATGCCTTTTCCTGTCTCCATAGGCACCAAGCATGTAAGTGGTGTACAAACACAAAAATAAAAAATATTTTAAGTTTAAAAAATAGTTAAGCCTATGAACACATCACACACACACACACACACACACACACACACACACACACACACACACACACAAGTGTAGTATTTGAGGAACACTATACTTGTAATAGGCACTCAAATAGAATGGTGACATTATAGTTTTTGGTCCCAAAATGTTGGAAGATCTGCCAAAGCACAGTTACGTTAGGGAAATCAGCAGTGTTCCCAATGAAGCTTTGTTGCTGCTCATTACTAGTGGCCCTGCACTCTTCTACCCTGTGGACATTCAAAGTCCTTGGCTCCTTACATGTGGCTCACTCATTCATTGCTCTTTGTGGATATTGGTTTTCCCAAGCATTCTCTAGCTTTTATCTTCTAAGACAGAAACACTTATCCTTTGCCACAAACAACAACTAACTTTATAGATGCTGCAAGACCTGAAGCCCAGGAAGCTTCTTCAGTTTCCTCAGGCACAGCCCCTTCAAGCACATGTGACATTTTTCCATTCTCAACCTCCTCAATTCAGGATGGCTTTTCTATATACTATTTAGACACCTACTGTTGGCCACACCATTTCTTCTCTTATAGTAGTGAACAATACCTTGTTCTGAGAAATACCTGATGAGGTGTTTAGTCATTGTATAGACATGATAAAGTGGACCTTGTCATTAGAAAATCTTAGTTTATGAGACTATCACTGTGTACACAGTTCATGTCTATATTTTTTGAAATATGTTTCTCTCTCAATTTTGTCTTAACCATATTTATGTGATTAAGCATCTAAAAGATTTCATGGTTAAGATTTTTTAGTCAGCAGTAAATCTCTACATGGAATCACTTTGATCACTCTAGAATCCTAACAAAAAGTCCTATAGCTCACATTTGGTCTGATCTTGGCTCAAGGATCCTGTTAATGGTGATTAAGAGTGATAAACTTTTTCAAGAACAGACATGCATGATATAAGAGAAAACTGAAATTCTTATGTGCCTCATTTCTCCCATCTAAAGGCCTAGAAGAAATTCAACTTTGTCATCTATAGAGATAACCATAATCTATGGTACAAGTACATTTATGAAAAATGGCATCTTGCCAAGCAGTGGAATGCTTTGAAATGCCACAAAATTCACCACACATTTGAACTTTAGCTGGAAATCAAAGCAAATATTCTTAGTTTCAGGCAATCTCTACAAGGTATATGAATTTTTCCATAAAGTAAATTTCTATACAGTAATAGAACACAACATTCTAACCTCTGCTTGAATGAAAAGACTTAGGAGAGCATTGCCTGGCAACAAAGTTAGCAGATTTAATGATTGTTGTGGAGCATATATATGTGTATATATCTATATTTATATCTACAAATATCTTTGAATAAGGTGAAATATATCATTTAAATTAAATGGATTTATTTTTAATGGCTGTTGAAATTATACATTCTACAAGTTAGCTACAAATTCTAGTGGCCTTTGGAATATCTAAAGCTTTTAAAAATATTTTAGGTACCTTGTAGACCTGATGACAGCCTCAGGAAACTGCTCTCTCTGTAGAGGTTCCTTCTGGAGTGTCCACTACAGTTTCTATCCCTCATATCCATTACAAATAGTAAAGCACATGACTATATAGAGGTCGAGTTCATATGAGGAACTCTACATATGAGGAAGCCCAAAATTCTGATATGGCAGCACATGTCTAATCCCACCATTAGGGAGGTAAAGATAGGATATATCTGGAGGTAACTGCTTGTCAGCCTACCTAATCAGTGAGCCCCAGATTCAGCAAGCTTCCTTTCTCAAAAGTAATGTGGTGAGCTATTGGGAAAGGTATCCAGAATCAATCAATCTCAAAAAAATGTGGTGAGCTATTGGGAAATGTATCCAGAATCAATCAGACCCATACCACAATGTACACATATACCCTACACACACATTGTATGATCTAACTGATCTGTGTAATCTAAAAATGTCAGACTCATAAACGAAAAGAATCTTATCATGGTTACCAGAGGCCAATGGTAACATACTTAAACAAGATGTTAATCAAAAACAAGTACAAAGTAACACACCTTGAAATAATATTCCCCAACACCTTGCACTGATTTCTCTGTCTCAGTAATGATGTGACAGTTAAGTAGAAAGGCAGTAGCTCAATCTTTATTATGCATGTTCAATATATCAGTCTTCCTGGAAAAAAATGGATGGCACTGCTTATTAACATGTTAAGATATGTCCTGCCCATGCAAAAAGATTCTGATACATTCATAGGCAGGATAGGGCATGAAACTTTTAGGGATTACTCCTCATATACAGCATCTTAATTCCATTTCCATATTTCAGTTAGTTCATTTTTATAACCATGACTTGAACAGAGATGTAAGAAAAACAACAAAAGTATCAATTCATGGCTTCTAGAGGGAAATGCAACAGAAATACCACTCTACAGGTATGTCACATCCTTGATTGGATGTGAAAGTTTTAAGAGATGGAGGATGCTCATGAAGGGGTCAGGGACTAACTTAGACACCTATAGGATTTGCCTGTGAGAAAGGAATGAATCTGGGTTTGATTGCAGGAGCCTCTGGGCTCAGTAGAAGCAATCTGTGTAGAATATGACTTCAGTGAGCTATGATATGGATTAACAAAATGCAAAATTAAATCAAATAGAGCTTAAGGATATTAACTGACCTTTATCCATGATTCCTAAGTAGGAAGCTGTAAGAACCACCCTGAGAGCTGTGGGGCTGCAGCATGGCCAGACTCTATTCATGGACAGAGGACAAAAGGAAAGCACAGAATGGTGTAGCTTTAGTTTGGTACTATGGCTGCTTTGGACCAGACAAGCTCTGAAACTGAGTGATGTTTACCTATTAGATCATTTTATTACCTAAAATTTCAAATACACAAGCACCTTGGGGTCTAAATTTATTTAATCTAAGAATACCAGGCACATCACTGAATGAGTTGAGTTACCTCCTTTGGTCTCATTCCATGGGACACACAACATGAAACACTTATTTGGTATGAAATGGACATGGATGTGTGAGCACATTGCATTGTTCTTCAGCTGAGGATGGGTTCGACTGCTGCTTTAAGTGACTGTAGTTCAGTAATGATCAAAGTTAAAGTGCTATGTCCTCCATAATGGAAGTGATGATGACCTTACACTTAGATAGCTCCCTTCAGTGCATAATGGTTCCAAGTTTATTATGTGCTTAAAGTAATGCACCTGATCCATCATTAAAGTATCACTGCTTCCAATAGGGGAGGACATTATTGTGTTGAGAGTGTGCAGACATGCACTAGACATCACCTGTAAGGAAGTACAAATAAAACCAAGTATGTTTCTTGGTTTGTAAAAACAGGGTACAGTGGTTAATCCTGACTGACAACCTGAATGGGTTGAGAGATACCTAGGATATGAGTAAAGCACACCTTCTGGGTGTGCATGTGGAGGCATTTCCTAAGATGATTGCTATAGAAACTTTACCCCTAAATGTGGATTGATTTACCCAATAGGCTTGAGAGCTGCATGAAACAAAGGCAGAAGATGTGGAAGCCAAGCAAGTATATGCTGTCTCCTCTATTCTCTAATAATAACACCTATTCATCTGTTGCTGTTGCCGTCACCCATAAGCCCTAGGGAACACCAACTCCTCAGTGTTTCAACTCAGACTGGCCCTGATGATTCTCCTGGCAGCATCTAGATCTTGGCCCTCAGAGTGGGACTGTATCATTAGTTATCCTCTTTCTGAAGCTACTAGTAGCTTCTAGTGGACTGAGTGGCTACCTTTATTATTTATCCTAATAATCAGTCTGCTACTTTCACTCTTTGGTTCCCTCTTACACAGACAGCCACTGTGCAGGTATCTGTCTCCCAAATATGTAAGCCAATCCATAAATTCTCATTTTACAGCTATATATAGAAAACATGTAATTAATGTAGATTTATAATACACATTTTGTATATTATATTTTACATATTATACTTGTATATTTTGTAAATATAAATATCATACATAAGTATTTAAAATTATTTTTATGTTTGTGTGCTTGCATAAGTTTATGTGCATTACATACTTGAGGGTGCCCATGGAGGCCAGAGAGCATTGGATCCCCTGGAACAAGAGTGACAGGCAGTTGTGAGCCCTACTTGTAGGGGCTGGAATGAAACTTCTAGATCCTCTTTGTAGGAACAGTAAGTGCCTTTAACTGTTAACACATTACTGCAGCCTCCAGTGTGTGTGTGTGTGTGTGTGTGTGTGTGTGTGTGTGTGTGTGTGGTGTGTCTTCTATAGAGAACCCTAATACAGATGCTGTTTTTCTATCATAAATGAATTTTTGGTTCATTTTTTTAACCAAAGCTAGCCAACAAGCTTTCAAATGTAAATAGATGTAGCTGTCTTCCTCATAATCCCAAATAGGAATATGAGCCTTTAGTTTGACAAGAATGAGGTTATACTTCTCTAAATTTAAATAAAATTCATGTTCTTCTCCTACGTACTTTGTGTTAATCACCTGTTCTCTGACTCGCCACATTTTTGAAGAAATTATAGTCTCAAAAAATAATTTCTTTTCTTTATTATTTAGAGAACACACAAGGATGGATTTGAAAAGAATGCATACAAATAGATCTTAAAATTTACTTACTCGGGTTTCACTCCTGGTCTTCATCATATCAAGGTTTTCATCAAAAGAAGATTCTTTCTCCCCTACAAATTGTACTGTGGATTTTGTTACTACTCTTGGGGTGTTTCTTGAGATAATGGCCACCCATTTCTCAGAAAAGCTTTAGACACTGTCAAAAAAGAACCAGGTTCTCACAGCCCTTCACCAGAAAAGCTAGTTTTGATCCTATATGAATCTGAATTTGGACATGGATTGTATTAGCACATTCTTTGTGTCCTAAAATGTACCTGAGTGAGTTGAGGTCCAGTCCAGCCCAGTCCCCACATCACAACCCTTACTGCATCAACCTATAGTGACCATTCTGAGCTTCCAATCCCGTGGCTTTCTCTTATATGCCACTTCTGACTGTGCTTGTCTTATGTTCCTATTACCTCATCTAATCACTCATCTCCAGGGAGGATGTTACCTCTCATTAGTATACTTCTCACTCAGTACCTTGCTATTAGTTGGCACAATCATGGTGGATCTAGAAATGTCATTTGGCTAT
Source organism: Peromyscus leucopus (assembly GCF_004664715.2). Lineage (NCBI taxonomy): Eukaryota > Metazoa > Chordata > Mammalia > Rodentia > Cricetidae > Peromyscus > Peromyscus leucopus. Next base: position 53,229,030 of record NC_051067.1, read on the forward strand.
GCATACCTCCTCATGCTCTATAGAAATATCACCTCACTCTATATCTTACACAGCCAATGATCCTTTATTTTCTTTCTGAGTTGGAAAACCTATAGGAGAATTCCCTAGTACCTTGTTATTTAAAATAAGTGGAAAATACAAATTTCCTGATGCAAAATGGCTAGGTCTCATAATTTTGCAGTGAATAAGTGGGCAAATTAGTGACATATTTGCAAACTTGAAGTGAATATTTATCAGTCTTCCTCTATCTCTCTTCCACTCTTCCATCTTCCTCACTCTTTTTCTTCTTTCTTTCTTCCTCTGCTTCTTTCTATCCCCTTGTTTTTTCTTCATTCACATTCCTCATCTCTTTCTTTTGTCCTACAATGTTTTTCCAAGTAGAATGACTTATTTTAAATAAAGTAATGTAGCACCCCATCAACACTGTCACCAAAACACAATGCCAGGCATAGTTTCAGCATCCCAAAGATTCTAGACTTTTGGATCCTTCATTATTTACCTTAGTTATCAAGTGTAGACTCTAAAGTGCACTTGGCTTCTGCACTCTAAATCATGAGATGGAATGATATCAAGGTGAGAGGGTACAACAATTGAGAACAGTCTCTACAAAAAAGTATAAACCAGTAACACTTATTGTCTCTTTGGTATATTGAAAAAGGACTTTATCACAGGAGGCTGCAGACAATGTTATGACAAGCTATTTCCATCTGAACTTGAGGGTAGCATTCTCATGGAATGCAACTTGAAGTTTACATCATTTACATGCAGCTCAAACATCCAATTGATTTTTAACTGTCTATTTTATTGTTTTCATGAAAAAAAATCCAATTTAAGGGAACTAGTCCCTATAGACAAGCTATTCAGAACATAAATATATACTGGTCAGCCGCAACAGAGCATATCTTAACAATGTGTGAATCCTTCCTTGGGGACACACAGATTGGAGCCATCACATGAAAAGGTCACTGAAAGGGAATGTTAGAAACAAGTTACAACAGAGGTGGTTAGGGGCTATAAAGTATCATTACCTTCTTTACTGCTGGATAAGACAGTTAGTTTATTCTTAGTGTTTAATACAGTGTAAGTTTTAGCAACTCATCAGCCATTTGTTCTTGAAAGTGAACTGGGTTTACAAATTCAGCAAAGCTGCCAGCAGATGTTAGGACACTCTAGTATGGGATGAAGAATTACTGAAATGACTCTGAAATGGTTATTCTCAACATTTTACCGACTTTTCAGGATCTTTAAGAGGTACATACTTGGGGTTCTAGAATCTTGGTCTTTATGTCCAGAAATACAGATTTATATGAGGTCAGATCAACATTTTTTTTTCCTTCTAGACAAAATATCCATTGTAGCAGGAACCTTAGAGAGTCTTATTAATAAAAATCAAACCTGAGCCAGGTATTGGGGTGAACTGGAAGATCAGAGAACCAGAACAAGCCACAGCTACCTCACCTTGCCGGATCCTCAGCTGTGCTTGTTTCCTCAGATTGGAGGCCTCTGAGTCCTCATCCAGAATGGGTCTCAGCTGAACTGTGGCTGATAGAAACCTGAAAGCTTAACCAGCCAAATGCTTAACCAGCCAAGTGCTTCTAGTTTCTGGTCCTCAGACCTTATATACCTTTCTGCTTTCTACCAACCACTCCTGGGATTAAAGGCTTGCTTTCTGGGATTAAAGGCATGAGTCACCATGCTTGGCTGTATCTTTGAAACATGGATTTCTGTCTCTGGAATGCTAGGATTAAAGGTGTGTGCTACCACTGCCTATCTTCTATGTTTAATATTGTGGCTGTTCTGTCTCTGACCCCAGATAAGTTTATTACGGTGCACAATATTTTGGAGAACACAATACCACCACAATCCATGCTTTTTTTTTAATCATTGTTTAAGAATTCTTCTGTTCCTTCATAACATAAAAATCTTGGGTTTTATTAGAAAGGGACTCTGAGATCTTATTGGTATAAAGGAGAATAGAGAAGCAAGCGTGAAATAGATAGAAGAATGTGCACTAGAAAGAGCAACCATAGCTAGAACCATAATAATGTCACACACTCAATATTAACACCTACATTTGACAAAGTGAAGTGTGTGTTCTACTCACACAGGCGCTGAAATCCTGTGCTTAAAAGTAGACTTGAGAATTCAGTGACATAGAAACTGCTTATAATCAGGTGGATCTAAAGTTCTGACACCAAGTCTTATCCTTCCAGAAATCATTTGTAGCATCTCTGATCCAGTTAGAGGTGGGAAAAGGCTGGTAGTTCTTTAATCGTTCTAACCTAAAACCCATACAATTAATGATGGAACTACAAAAGTATGCAACTTTCATCAGAAATACACACACACACACACACACACATATATGCTGGATATAATAAATATGTAGGTAGATAGATGATAGATAGCTGGTAGTATGAAGATGAAATATAAGTTAGATCATACAAAAAGATACAATAGACGACATGCAGATATAATGATACATATAGAAAGATGATATAGATGGATATATAATTAATAGATGCATATATGAATACACACATTACCTATGATAGCTGTAGCTTACAAATGGACTGTGTTAGATGGAATTTTCTTTTGTTTCTGAGTTTACATTATGACAGTACAAAAGAATCTAACTTTATCTGTAGTATTGATAAGATTCTATTAACAAGTACATTTATAAATCACCTATATTTGCAATTTATGACCTCTGTCTCTCTCTTTCTCTGTGTATGTGTGTGTTTACTAAGCATATTACAATTTTTACCAGTTGTAGTGAGTTCCAAATGGCACTGTGTTTTATATTTGCTTGCAGTTAAAGTACTTTCATCCATTGCACATAAGGGACAAGTTTTCTAGGGAGAATATTTCCAAAGAGCTTTCACGCCCTGTCATGTCAGTTTTACGCCAAAAAGCTCCCTGCATCAAGAAATTTATGAAGAAAATACTGTAATCTCATTAAGGATGTGATTAAGGATAAAAGGGGGCTCTTATTTCAAGAAATAAGTATTACCCTCACTTGCCAAAATGTATTCAAGTAAACAATTGGAAACTAGAACTCCGAGATGAGACTATTCTAAAGGGATGAACTAGCACAAGGAATGGTGAAGGATGATCAACTATGAATGATGGGCTGCTGTAGACATAGTCACTTGTGAGGTTAAGCAGATTTGCTTGTCTTTTGAAAAGAATTTGTTGAGAAGAGAGATAAAACTGAGACTTTTGCTCCACAGATGTCATGGGAATCATATAGAATTAGCCAGCCATGGATATATTCTCTTGCTTCTAGACTAGTCTTCAGGTGGGTGTAAAGTTAAAGGATGAAGCACCCAACCTCTACCTATGTAGTATCTAATTCTGAAAGCTGGTATTAGGTTAAGAGAATACCTGTTCAAGATTATCCTCATCCTCTTTTGAGTAAAGAGAGTTGGAACAAATGCTCTGGTCACATGCTGCACGAGCTTACAGGGCCTTCAGGGGCCCCAGACAGAGGCCTGCCTGTTGCCTTCACTCTCCATTTGTTTCCACTTTTCTCATGCCCAGGAAACTAATTCACAGATGTGGAGGACTTACTAATGCAAGAAATAGGAATTGAACTGAACACACAGGAAAACATAGAGCCCCGTGGATTTTATTGTTTTGAAAATGTTTATGTAACTACCCCTGGCTCAGAGCACTTAGACTGCAGGTGCCAATTTTATGAATCAGATAAATTCTTCCTTGTTAGTTGCAGTTGTGTACATATCTCCCCGAAGGCACAGTAGCTCCCAGCTTTATTAGTAAAACATGATGTATTTTCAGAATTGGGTTCTGCCTGAGAAAGCCATGTGCTTTGAACCAACAGTGAGCATCCCTTATGGACAGACACATTCATTGTTAAATGTGAGCAACCATTGTGGCATATACAAGGTAGCCTTTTAAGTTGTTTGATTATTTATGTTTTTGAGATAGTTGGCTATTTCTGAGACATCAGGGGTTACTTCTACTGGAAGATATACCAGAAAAGGATTGACCTTCCAAAGTATGCTCTTCTAGTTTTAATACTTAGATGTGTTTGACAACTTGCAGTTATCTCATCTGAAAAAGAAAATGAGTAGACAAATAGTTCATAGCCTACAGTTATTTATAATATGAAGAAATCACACCACTCCTGTCTGACACATACTAATCAGTAACTCATATGCAATCTCTTAGAGATAGAACAACTGCAAAGATGGTTACACAAGCAGGAGTAGCAATAGTTATATTGTGTGTAATTGGAATTAAAAAAAAAAATAATGACATGGATCATGCCAAACATTAGACTGGAAGTTACCCCAGAAAAATAGTTTATCCTTATGCAAACACTCCTCAGTTTGAGTATTGAAACAGGTTATTTTATATTCTAGAGAAGTGAAAGGCAATGTACTTATAAGTCAGATACTCATTGCACCTGCATCATGCATGAGCCTACCTCCTCCCTGTCCTATCTAAAATCAGAGATAACATTAGATCCTCCCCTTTATATTTAATATCATCTAACTGGATTCTTCATCAAATGGATACCATCTCATTGGGCCTTCATCTGATCTGAGCAGATAGTATAAAAGCATTTGATTGTAGAGATCATCACTTGATAGGATCTCAATTTTCTTGACTAATTCCCTCCCCATTTATTGAACTGAGCTGATTAATTATTCAGAGCTGGAAGAAGGCAAATTACACCCTCAAGGCTGCAGATGAGTATTTAGGTGATAATTGAAAGTAGTTTCTACTGTGGCACAGTGCTTGTGAGGCAGCTGCCAGCAAATCTCTGAGTCAGCTGAGACCAGATCATCTTCAGCTGTCTTAGACTGTCAGATCTCTATCAGCATTGTTTTATTTTTTGAATGAAGTTTTTAATATACATTTAATTTCCATAGAAAATATTTTTCTCCAAAATCTCTAGCAAAGTCTCTAGCTGGTTTCATGTGTACAAAATATTCTACATAAGTCAGCCCTAAAAATCTGTATGATTAACTATTATTCATTCTGCTTCTCCTTTTTCTGACTCATTTTATTGCCTAAATCTATCATTGGTCCAGTTCCAAAGTCTCAGCTTTGTATTTCTGGTGTTTAATCATTCATTTCTTTCAAAACGTACCAAAATTTAGGCAAATTGAGGGCATTGTGAAAGCCCATTCTACAGAGCAAAACTGGAAGTTTCTCAAGTTCGTTAAGTCCATCAAAGATATTTAGTTCTTCTGCATTTATTAAATATGATGAAAGAAGAATTAACAGAACCATGATCAATTAGATAAAATCAAGAATCCATGGAAATAAATATATTTGTTTGACCATGACTTAGAATCTCTGTTTAGTAATTAAACTGTATATGTGATCCTCAGGTTCAGACTTTGAGATATGACAAGTTAATTTCCTTTTTAATAAAAAAGGAAAGAATACTTCATTTTAAAAGTTAAGGCTCATTATGACCCTAAAAGAATTACACTGACTTTCATATGAATATCTCCAAGGACAGATCCTGTTATAACCTTATTTTTGTGCAGGTAATTAAATACAACCTTCAGTGTTGTGGGGTCATTAGCCTGTGTGCAAAATTGGAAAATGGTTGATTTATGATGAAGTACTGAAATGACTTGTTCAAAATGATAAGTTCTGAATTGACAGCAATAAGCAGATAATAACTCCTACCATGGAATTGCACCTTACTGAACTTAGGGTTAGTGCCCAAAAGGTTTTTTGTCTTGAAACTGCCATCTTTTTAATGTGATCATGAAGATGCACCAAACTCTCTGCAAAATGGGCAATAATATTTTAAAACACCAGGAAAAGGAATCCTAACTACTAAAGTGTATGAAAAGGTCTGTTCTGCCAAACCCCTAACATGAAATATTTGCTATTTTCTTTCCTTTGAAACCTTGTGAAAGAGAAATACTAAAATGAAAAGCTTCCAGAACATGAAAGAGAAGTTACAGTATCTGGATTATAAAGAAACATGAATTAAATGTTGCTGTGGGATGTTCTGTATGTCAAATGTGTTGCTCTGATTGGTTAATAAATAAAACACTGATTGGCCAGTAGCCAGGCAGGAAGTATAGGCAGGACAAGCAGAGAAGAGAATTCTGGGAGAAGTCGGAAGGCTGAGGCAGAGAGATGCTGCCAGCTGCCATCATGGAAAGCGAGATGTAAGGTACGGTAAGCCACGAGCCATGTGGCAACTTATAGATTAAAAAAATGGGTTAATTTAAGATATAAAGAACAGTTAACAAGAAGTCCGAGCCATTAGGCCAAACAGTTTAAATAATATAAGCATCTGTGTGTTTATTTTATAAGTGGGCTGTCAGACTGCCAGGGCTTGGCGGGACCCAGAGAGAAAACTCTCAAGCTACAAAATGTTTTTTTGGGGGGTGCCTGAAAATGCCAAAAGATATTGAGCATACCATAATTCCTATTTTCAAATTACTTAAAGACAATCACAGTAATAAATACCCAGACTTAGTCTGTGTGGCAACTGCAGTAGATTTTACATACATTAGAAGCCAGACAGGATGATATAATTTTGGCTTATGATTTTTTTTTTATTTTAGAAAAATTCTTCTGTAAGTAGATATGCTACACAAATATTTGCTTGTGCTATGACATGAGAGGCTGAACTTATTTTTAGGGGCTTCTCATAGCCATGCACCTGTAGAGAATTGTCTAGGTTAGGGTTTCTGTTATTGTAAAGAGACATCATGACCATGGCAACCTTTACAAAGAAAACATTTAATCAGGGTGGCGCCCTTACAGTTTCAAAAGTTCAGTCCATTATCGTCATGATTGGAGCATGGTGGTGTGCAGGCAGATGTAGTGCTGGAGCTGGGAGTTCTACATCTTGCGGGCAACAGGAAGTAACTAACTGTGACACTAAGTAAAGCAGAAGCAAAAGACCTGACAGCCCACTTTTTTCCACAAGGCCCTTACCCATTTTGACCAAGCTATACCTCCTAATAGTGCCACTCCCCATGAGATTATGGGGCCCAATTACATTCAAACTGCCACAAAAATGAAAGGCAGAAAAGGTTCAGTTAACTAAAACCATGCTTTGTAAGAAACAAAAGAAAGGCTTTGTCCTATGGCTATTCCAATCCTTCACTTCTGCCTCTGATGAGAGAGCCACAGTTCCCTGTATGCACTCACTGACAGGATCACTCCCTTGATGATCCATGAATCTGTGTTTGTTGTTGTTTTAGTGTTTTGTTTTTAGTTTGTTTTTCTGAGAAAAACTCTCAATAAATTGCCAGGGTAGCCTGGAATTTTTTATGTAATAAATACTGAACCTGGAACTCACAACCCTCTTCCCTTCAGTTCCCCCAAATTGGGATTGTCAGTGTTTGCCACCTTGACTGGCTTACAATGACTTCATGCTGATTCACTTCATCTGAAGGATAAAAGGTTTATGACAAGAATATTCCTTTTTCCACAGACAATGTTGAACTTAAGTCAAGTAGAAGAATTTGTAAGATATGATCATTTCCCTTTGATTTTCCACACCAGACCTCAAGAGTAGGAAATATTTAAAAAATAAAAGAGAGAGGTGGGAGGAGGGGCAACATGGCAGTCAATATCTTATTTTAGATTTTATGCCTCAGATGTGTCCTTATGTGCATGATTATATGAGTCCCTAGCAAGATGAGCCATGGGCCTATGAATATCTGTCTCATGACTAACCAGCTATTCAGAGGAAGATGTCATTATGTAAAAGTTGCTAAACAGTGCTTAAATATGGTTAACACTTCAAAGCAGAATATGCCATTTTTCTTTCAAAATAACTGTACAAAAAGAAAGAGCCTCCACCTTCTAAGACATTCTTGTCCTAGGTTAAATCAAATGTTTATCCAGTATGTGGCTTTACTTCCTTTCTAGAGTTTCACCAAGGGCTACATTTACAAAGAGGCCTTTCCTGGTTTGGTGTACTGCCAACATTTCTTTTCTTTTTCCTTTTTAACTGTTAGTAAGGAGGTTGTCCTCATAGTGCCAATGATGGCATCCAGGGATGTAATTTTTCCAAATTGCTGGTTTTGTTTAGCAGAATGGAGTCGGCTATCCATAGCAATCCCTGACAACTTTGCACTGAATGTTTAGACCCACAAAGCAATTAGGAGGCTCTCAGAGGAAATCCCACCTGCAGCTGGATTTCCTGTGAGAGCTGAGCCAGATCTCAGAACATGCAGCAGCAAATGCCTTCCAGATCTTAGCTTCAGAACTCATTGCCTTCTGTTGTCTTGTTTATTCAAGAGACCTCTGATGCTCTGTCACACCAAAGATGCAGAGAGAGCTGCTGGCTACTTCCCTATTGGTCCTAATCTTCAGGTGGGCACTGGGGATGAGCAAAGGCCAGAACATATCGCTTCTTCTTGGCTCGTTTAATCCACCAGAAGTCACCCAGTTCTTACTTTTGCTGTATGCTATTTCCATCCATAGATCAGCTCATTTCTATGTGGCAAATACCTGCTGAATTCTTAAAGGCCTGATTCAAATATTGACCATGTTGTAAAGTGACCAGGATTTTCCAGAAGAGGAGATTGTTCACTTATTTTGATTTTGTTTTGTAAATACTGCTCTGGACACATTATTTTATCTGCATATTGATTTACAAGCACAACCACCTTATTTAGATGATTAGTTTTTCTGATACAAGTGAAATATTATATAGATATGGGTATGAAGCAACCCAATAAGTCATTTAATTCCTGAATTTCAGAGTACAAGACCAGTTTATAATAAATAAATTGATGCATCAAACATGTTTCAATATCCTCTGACTGTGAATAACTTCCTTGGCTCTATGGTTTATCCTTGGAAGACAGGCATGATTTCTTACTTGTGTATATTACACTGGCATAAAAGTACCCCTGACTTATTTTGAGACAGCTTAAAAGTTCCCTTTTATTGCAAGAAAATGAATTCTAGTAGAAAAAAAGTACCAAATTTATCAAGAAGCTCCTTGCTAGACAGAGGGCTAAAGTCTATAACATGATCCTTATAGCTGTACTCAGACATGTTGTACACAACGTTTTGTATCCCAACAATGTTCACATTTTGAGGAGTAGAATGTCAAGATAACAATGATCAAAAATAAGAGTGGGGAAATATTCACTAAGAACATTCAAAGGGAGTATGGAGGCTTTATGTAGAAAGCTGGTACTTAATCATAGAAGAAAATACTTTAGGGTTGTCCCACTATTAAGCATGCTAGTTTAAGGCCATAGTTCAAAAACTAAGACGGTGGAACCACTTAGGGACATAACTGAGGTCATGGAGCACATATCTAAACAAAATGTTAGAATGCTCAACAGAAACAATGAATGCTGAATTTGCACTGTAGATATGGCAGAGAGAAATGACTATGGGCATACACAACTTCCTTCAGAAAGTGTCAGCTCAAGAAAAGAACAGGGAGCCAGGCAAGATGATTCAACAGGTAAAGGTGCTTGCCACTCAAGCTGCTGTCAGGAGCTGAATCCTCAGAGCTCACATACTGTAAGGAGATAACTATCCTAACTCTCTGATCTTTACATATAACACACACACACACACACACACACACACACACACACACACACACACAATTTTTAAAAGAAACATGAGGATGTTTTGAAGACGTGTTAACCTAACTTTGGCACTAGTAGTATCTAGCTAATTTGGGGGCCAAATGCATAAAATGCTCTGGCAAGTGGAGGGAAAACACAAACATCCTACTTACTAGTTTTGAAATTAGTATGAAAGGTTATCTTTCACTGCTACACATAAGTGAACACAGTTTCCTCTATGCTTTGACAAATCAAAATAAGTGACATTTAAAGTAATATCACCCATTCAAAAATGGTAGCTATGCTTTAAGTATTTATAGTTCTGGGCTACTCTGCCCAATGAGAAGCAACAAGAAAGGTATGTCATTCATGTCTTCTGCTGACACTAGAAGTGTCTTATTTTCTAAGTGTCAATTGTTTCTATTGCTGCAATGAAACACGATGACCAAAAAGCAAGTTGGGGAGAAAAGGTTGATTTGGCTTACACTTTCATATTGCTGTTCATTGAGTGAAGTCAGGACAGGAACTCAAAGAGGGCAGGATCCTGGAGGCAAGAGCTGATGTAGAAGGCATGGATGGGTATTCCCCTAGTCTGCTTTTCTTTCTTTCTTTCTTTCTTTTTTCAAGACAGGGTTTCTCTATGTAGCTTTGTGCCTTTCCTGGAACTCACTCTGTAGTCCAGGCTGGCCTCGAACTACAGAGATCTGCCTGCCTCTGCCTCCCGAGTGCTGAGATTAAAGGCGTTTGCCACCACTGCCCAGCCTCAGCTTGCTTTCTTATAGAATCCAGGACCACCAGCCCCAGGGATGGCACCACCCATAATTGTTGGGGCCCCGAACCACTCATCACTAATTGAGAAAATGCCTTACAGCTGGATCTCATAGAGACACTTCCTCAACTGAGGCACCTTCCTCTCTGATGACTTTAGCTTGTGTCAAGTTGACACAAAACAAGCTAGTACAAGCAGTAAGGCAGATCTTTACATCATTTGATATTTATTTTTTCCTTTCTTATTTACTTTTAAAAGCCTTTATTTAGAACCCTTCTCATGCAATATATTTTTCATGTGTTTCCCTCTCTTCCCCATCCATCCCCCCTCAAAAAAAAAAAAAAACAAAAAACAAAACCCACAAAATCAAAATGAAAACAAAGAAGAAACATATTAATATGACTAAAAATGGCCAAAACAATAAAAAGAAACAGAAAATCCACCAAAAATACCATTGACTTCATTTGATATTAGTCATCTACTGCTGGGCGTGAGACCTCTCTTGGAGTGTGGTTGATTAACTCAGTAATAGTCCTTTGGAGAAAACTGATTTTCACTTTGCCAGAATGTATCAATTGCAAATAGTTTCTCAGTTAGGGATGGGACCCCATATTCACTCCCCTATCTCAGTGCTGGGACTTGGTTTGGTTTGGACCTGTGCAGGTCTTGTGATTGTTGCCACTGTCTCTATGAAGTTAATTGTGCATCAGCCCTACTGTGTATAAAGACAGTGATTCCTTGGAGCCATCCACTACCTCTGGCTCTTACAGTCTTTCCACCTTCTCTTCTATATAGATTCATGAGATGTGAAGGGAAAGGTTTGATGAAGATACCTCATGTTTTTAACATTAAAAGGGAGAAAAAATATCTTTAAATTTAAAGTTTATTTACTTCCTTTTATTTTAATTCATTTTTAACTTCTCTTTTCAAGGTACAGTTCCATTCTTGCAAACCATGCATGTCTAAAGAAATGTTTGCCTTTCATTAGTAGAAAATCACAGTCTATGATAATTTATATGAATATTATCTTATTTACTTTCCTGTTCCTGGATAAAATACCCTGACAAAAGGAATTTTGTGAGAAATAGTTTATTTTTAACTTCAGTTGTAGAGGGATATAGTCCATCATGGTGGGGGAGACAAGATGGCAAACAGGGAAAGCACGGTGGCAGAAACAAAAGTCTGGTTGGTTACACTGTGTCTCTACTAAGGACATAGAGTGTGAGCAGAAAGTAGGAATAGACTATACAACCCAAGGCTCATCCCAATGACCCACATCCTCCAGCAAGACTCTAACTCCTAAAGCTTACAAAACCTTCTCAAATAGTACCATTAGCTATGGATTAAATGTTGAAAAATGTGACCTTATAGGGAACATTACACACTCAAACAACAACAAATACAGGATTCCTGATAAAATTAAGATTGATGGAAGTTGGTAGGAAAATAAAAGTTAGATCTGAGTCTGATTAAAACATGTTCTGTCCATTCTATTATAGAAAATTAGTAAACACTGTAGGTAAAAAATGTTGTAGATAGCATCTAAGGCATGTCCAGTAATATGTATCAGATTATGGAAGTAATAAATAAATACTAATTCATTAATCCTCATACATCCTCTGATACAATGCCCCTCAAACAAATAAGAAACTTTACAATGTGACATTTTCATGCCTTTTATTATTATATTTGTCAGATAAAATAAAGACCACTTAAACAACTGTCATGTAAGGAATCCACATTATAATATAATTGTAACTACAGGAGATATTACTCATTAAGTACATACTATATATTGTAAATTGAAAATATTCTCTTTCATCATCACAATATCCTCATATGTTCATTGTTATTTAACTCTCTACATTATTGAATTACAAGCTATGGGTTCCCTATAAATGAAGAGAAAGTTAAGACTGTTCATTTTCTCAACAATATATAAGTTTCTTTGACTTCTCAGAGGGCAGCAAGGTTAATTATAGGAGAAGAGGAAGGATATACCTAGAAATTGAAGAATCCATGGATTCACACACTTCAGTGAAAATCTGTGTTGGGTGGGACCTGCACTGATTAGCACTCAGAATTTCTTCTAACTTCATGATGCTCCAGACATATGAACAATGATGGGGGAATGTATGTACATTTGTTTCTACATGGTTGCTCCTGCTATGACATGCATGTGCAGTCAGAGGAAAACCTTACATGTCACTCTTCACCTTTTGCCTTGTGTGAGACAATGTCTTTGTTATTCACCACTGTGTATGACAGGATGGCCTGCAACTTCCAGGGATTCTCCTGTCCTCACTCTCAGTCTTTCTACATGAGTTCTGGAATATAAACAAGTGTCACCATGCCAGGCATTGTATGGGTTCTGAGATTCAAATTCAGGTCTTCACTCATGTACAGCAAACAATTTGCCTATGGAACCATTTTAAGATGAATAAAATAGCATTATGGGACTAGGGTGGATGAACAGTGGCCTTCTGACATTGCCCAAGTTTGAGTAGCCCTAATTAGTATATGAAAAATGCTATCTCAAGCACCAGATTTGGGGCAATCATACCAAATGTGATAGCTACTCTTGCTTTGGTTAATAAAGAGCTGTGTTTTATTTAAAGGCATATGGAATTGTTCATAAATTATTCAGTGCTACTGGAGGGCAAAAACAATTGTAAGAACATTAAATTTCCATTAACCATATTAAATGCAAACATACTGTCAAATGTTCTCCTGGGTATCAGATGCTGCACTGTATTAGATTGTGCGACAGGAAGATGCTGGAATCACAGTGCAGAGTATGCTAAACATTTATTTAAGATAAAAGTTAAAAATTAACCCTTCCAAAGTACTAATGGATTCCAAAAATGAATAAATCACTCTAATGGTGTCAGAAATTCTGTTTTTGGGGCACAGCTGATGTAACTGGAAGACTTTATACAAACTCAGGTATCCAGACACAGAAAATGAAGCACCACATGAGCTCATTCATTCTTATGAGAATCCAAAAATTATAAATTTCATGCAGAATAGGAAGAGAGTTACCAGGGCTGGAAGAAAGGAGGTACACATGTGTTAGGGTGTTTTATGGATCAAAGGGTACAAGTTTTAGTGACCTGTCACACTGTTCACTATAGTTAATATTAAATTGCTGTGTATTTTGAAATTACTAAAGGAACGTAACATCCATCATCAATAGAAAATCTGTAACTTTACAATGTGGCAGATACATTAATAATATTAATAGACTATTTCTATAGCATAGACACAAGCAAAAGTATCACATTGTCTCCCCCATGCAAAGCATGTATGACCGTCATTTGTGATCTAAAAATAATGTGAACATACACTGCTTTGGCAACATATATTGTTCACAAAAAGCATTTTAGGCCAAAGGAATGTGAATTAAACTGGACAACTGGTTAAGACTGAGACACTCTAACTTAAGTATGTGGGAAAATCATTCTGGATCCATATTGTGGACGCCATAAGAGACCATAAGGGAGATTGGAGGAGAGTAGGGTAGGAAACAGAATCAAACATATAATACAGACTTGTGTAAAAATGTCCTTATGTAACACAGTACCATGCACAATGAATATATACAATAGGATTAAACAATAACAACTTGTCTCCATCCCCCTATACTTAAATTCCTTCTACCATTTAGACTACATGGATAACTAACTTCTGTGTGGCCCCTGCACTTAACATCTCACAACAATGCAAGGCAGTTTTCTTATCTCAGTTCAGAAACTAGGAGGCCTCTCCCTTCCAGATCTGAATCTGCTTTCTTTACAATTCACAGCTTTAGTCAATCTATGAGTCAATTCTTCCCATTCTTAGAAACTTTATTGTTTCTCTTTCTTTCACTTTCTCAGGCCAACAGTTCAAGGTATTGAGATGTCTCCTCTCCTCACCCTGGCAGGATTTTTTTTAAATCTTTACAGCTTAGGTCCTCATTGATGTGTAAAATATAAAACTAAACAACTTCTTCAGATATTTATTGTCTGAGACACACCACAAGAGAAAGAAGTATCTATTGCTCTAATCCATAGTCCCAGAAATGAAGCCCTAGTGCCCTGGGTTGGTTGTGCCATAGTGTAAAGTCACACCTGGTGATGGACACAATTAGACCTTATTGCATTTGTAGAAAAAGTCAGAGACAAGCCATACACCTGTTCCAAAAAGATTACGTACAAAAAAATACCCCAAAATTAAAATAACCTTTTCTTTTACATACATTTGACTTTTAACATAAGAAAGTTTCTTCTAATTTTAAAAGAGTTACATAATAAAAAGTGATCTTCATAACTTTATGGCCAAATACTATGAACAGATATCTCTTTGGTTTGAAAAGAAGATTTTTAAAAAAAAAAAAAAACTACATATTCAAATATATTTCTTGAGGAGTGATAAGATATTCTTTCCTGATACACATGCAAATTAATACAAAATTTTATACAATGCTATAGTCATTGAAGTATATTTTCATTAAATGTAAAACTTATAGAGATCTAAATTTTTGAATAGGTCATCCACTTAGAGGAACATGCATTATGTGTAATATTACTGGTTTAAATGATATAATCTGATAAAAATCAGTGTTATTTCACTTTTCTGCATAATGTGCCTTCTAAAACCAAACCAGTGATTGTATTATGATATGGAAAGCAGCAATTGCTAGGCAATGATGGGAAGAATTTTGCAGCATGTAAGTTGGATTTACACAGAATTGGCTAAAACTCACAGCTGCACCATGTTATGGGAAAATGAAATTGGGAAAATTACCTACCCACTACAGGACTAAATTTTGTATCTAGATGCCATGCATGGTTATAGGCCAGGAAGGGGAGAAAGTGCAGAAAGGACCTAGCAAGCATTTCTTTCATAGGAAGCCATAAGTTCAGGTGCTATCATTTCCTATTAGGAATACAATGATCTAAATCCATGTATTACTTTTATTGTTGCTATGATGAAATACAATACAGAGCCAAGGTAAGCAAAGAAGGATTTATTTTAGTTCATGGTTTCAAAGCATTTAGTCTCTCCTTGAGTGGGACCAAAACTTATGACTCATGACATCAAACTAGCAACAGGTCACATTGTGGTAACAAGAGGCAGAAAAAAATCCCTAAATGGAAGGGATCAGGGCAAAGTATGTGCTCAAATGATCTGATGACTGTCATTTTTCTGAACAGACACCACCATCCATAGTTCCACACAGTCTCAGTAATCAATTCAAATTATGAATTCAACTATGATTAAGTCACTCATTAGTTAAATGGTCACAGCATCTAACTATCTGTGAGGATTCTCTCCAGACATGCTCAGAGATGTGATCTACAGCTCCTAGGCTGCTCTTAATCCAATCTGGCTGCTAATCAAGATTCACCATCACATGTCTGCTCCTTGTCAACTTAACACTGAGATATATATCTTTAAACCATGAAATTCTGCCCTCGTGGACATCTCAAAATACAAAACTCATTTCATTCATTTCTATTACTGTAGGAGACTTAACAACTCCAAATTTTCAAAAGCCTAAGATATACTCCAGGCAGCTTTTAACTTGAACAACTATAAAATAAAGATCAAGTCATATCTTTCCAACACAATGGCAGGGAGTAAATATCTTCATTCCATCAGATATGAGTAAAAACAGAGAAAACATTAAATTTTATAGCTGTATCTAGCATCTTGGAAATTTGTCATGATATGAGCTTTAAAAAATGGGGCAAATTATCTGATCCTCTGGCTCTTTCAGTGCATATTCTAGTAATGGCAGAAACCACATCTATAAAATCTCACCAGCATGACTGCCCAAATGTGAACTGAACAAGCATGACACCAACAAATTTGCCAAAATAGACAGAAAAAAAATCCATATCTCAACTGTACACAAAGAACCATAGGCAACTGAGGAAAGTTGGGTGCAGAAGAGGTGGTCCTCCTCAAAAAAAAAGAACACCAATTGGTTGTCTGGTGCCAAACAGTCAACCCTGAAAACATACATGTAGGTTTACATACCTAGGTAAATTATACAGATTTTTGAGATTACATTAAGAATATGTATGCATATCCATAGACAGATATGCATTCAATAACAATTAGGAAATAAGAAAAAAAGAGGTTGTTATTTAAAGGAGAGTGAGGAAGTATGTATTGAGAGAGTTTGAAGAGATGAAAGAATGGAGAAATGTTTTAATTAAACTATAATCTCAAAAAATGTTAAGAAGCCTCATTCTTAAGGTCTTACAATCTTTAGGCTTCTCTATTGTATTGACTACCCTTGATGACTATGGAGACATTCCAAGTCTGAATGTTTTCCACATTCTGGAGTTGTCATTATATCTGCAGCTTCACCTTCATAGCTCCATGCATTGCCCTCTCAGGGCTGCCTATAAGGCTTCTGACCCTGCCGTACGCTAGGTGGCACAATGGGCATTTTTTTTTTAAATATGAGTGAAAATTTCCATGACCTGAAGCAAACAAAAGTGGCATGCAGCATATGTTTTGCTTCTGCTAGTCAATCAAGAGTTCTGGTACCTGGAGCATCAATATCACCTTGTTAGACACATAGAGTCTCTAGTGTCACCCTCTGTATCCAAGCATCCTCCCTAGGGTTAATCCTGTGTACTCTAAGCACCGAGGTACCCCACATCTAGTCCTACCATTTTTACCATACAAAAAATAGAGATTGACAAAGGAGTGTATCATTCAGAGGACTCTTAGGACACTGGAAGTAAAAACAAAATAATTGGAATCTACTCTAATTCTTCAAGAATCCTCCTTTCCACTAGAAATCATATTTACCTAACTTTACCATCTGAGTTTATATCAACATTCACCTCTGATTTCCCATCAGAATTGCCCACTGAATTCTCCTTGCAACATCCTACATTTTATCTAGCCAGTTTCTCCAACATTTTCCAAATTCTTCTTGCAAACTACTTTCAAAGGCTTGAGAACCAGAATAAGGTTTAATCATAGCTCTATGAACAAGATCCCTATTCTTGGTAGCAATTTTCTGTTGTAGGATATTTGATCACACCATGTAAAGATGTGTCTCTATTTAACCTCATCTGCCTGAAGCATCTTCTGATTGGTTTAATAAAGAGCTGAACAGCCAATAGCTAGGCAGAAGAGGATAGCAGGACTTCCAGGCAGAGAGAGGAACTCAGAGGAAGAATCTGAAATGCAGAAATTCACCAATGAGACACAGAGGAAATGGGACATATGATACTGGGAGAGGTAATGAGCTACATGGCAGAAAAAAGATTAATATAAATAGGTTAATTTAAATTTTAAGAGCTATTGGGAACAAGCCTGAGCTAATGGGCTTTCACAATTAATAAAAAGTCTCTGTGTCATTATTCAGAAGCTGACAGTACAAAGAAAGACCAGTTACAATTTTATGTCATTAAAAAATCTTAACTTTTAAATTATTAGTATAGAAACAAGTCATAGGAGTGTAAATATCACACAGTGACAAATGTTCATGGCCATGATATTAAAACATATTTAAATTTACTATGTAAATTTGATACCATATAATTTTGTGATGTTGATTTTTTTTTAAAAAATCACATTATTTTCAACAAATCTAAATTGCTAACACTAAAACCTGGATCTAAGCTTTGCATTATCACTACTCTACTTATCTTTGAAGACTACGTGGAAGCAAACAGAAATTAAAATAAATGATACATGTTTTATATTGTGAGAGTTTATTCAAGAGCTCAAAATGAACATAGGGTGAACAAACACTTATGTTTTTCACAGAACTTTTACAATCGACACCTGTGATGTGTGTACCAAATAGTATTGAATGAATGAAAAAAAAAAAAAACAGAGCCAGCCCTCAGGAAATACAGAAACCTTTTACATGTGCACATAAAATATTAGATTTCTTTCCAATCATATGAATTATCTTGAAAAGAGTTTGCTGGTAGCAAGAACATTGAGAGATTTTTTTCATGCTGATTAATTGAACACTTAACAACTTGTTTTCATGTACGGTTTACTTAATTTATATAAGCAATTACTAGATTTGCAAGTACAAATGGATGAAGCTGCAAAGCCTAAGGTATTTTTTATTATATTCACTAAATTTGATTCAGAAAATAGTTTTTTTTTTTTAAAGTAGCATTTAGCATAACTCTCACTGCTAAAGATAAGCACAGCTTAACACCCTGTATTGGAAAAGGGCACTGGGAAGGTCATGTTGAACAAATAAACTAATTGGATTTGAAATGCATGAAATATTTGTTTCTAGCAAAAAATAATGCAAGAGCATGAATTAATCATGCCCAACCTTGATCAAGGCCGAATACCTTAAATTACTAATGTAGCAACAAGTTACAGGAATGTAGGTAGCTTACCGTGAGACATGCTTAGGGATATGATGTTAAAATACATTTGACTTCATTGTGTGAGGTTGATTTTGTATTATTTTGCAGTTTTTCCAGTTTTCATAATAGAATTTTGAATAAATAACTATAAAAAATTTATGCATGTCTATGTATGATATTATGCATATGTGTATTTGGGTGGGTGCAAGAGCACATGTGTGCATGTGCATATAGAGGTCTGAATTCGATATTGAGTATCTTCCTCGTCACTCTCTATCTCATATAAATATTTTGAGAGTTGTTTTATTTTTAGGTAATATTTTTACCCTATGACAAATTTATGCAATGTATATTGATGGTATCTACATACCACCACAACTCTTCCTCCAGCTTCCTCCTAGTATCCTCTACTCCATCTCCTCCCACTTCATTATCACTTTTATTTATTTTGTTGTTAATAATTTCTTGAGTACAATGAGTGTTGCTCATTTGCCTGTAGGTGTCTGGCCATTAACTGGGGGCATGAGCAACCTGCCGACTGCCACATTCCCAAAGGAGAGTGACTCTTCCTCCCTCACCAGTCATCAACAGTCAATAGCTCATCCCATATGGGTGAAGCCTTAGAAATATATACCTCATCCATTCTGAATTTTGACTACCTTAATTTTTGTACAGGATTTATGCAGGTAGCCATAGCTTCTTTGAGTCGATGTATATACAACAGCCATGCCACATCCAGAATTCAGCAATCCATACATACCTCTCTCCATCTGTCAAATCTTATATTCTTTCTGCCTCTTCTTAGAAGTTCATTAAACCTTAGATAGTAGGAGACTGATATAAGTAATCCATCAAGAGCTGAACACATAAACAGAACACTTTGACCATTTCACAGTCTCTACATTAACCACTACCTGATATAAAAAAGAAACTTCTCTGGCCAAAGATAATGGTGTCTTCAGCAACAGGGCTTTACCATCTAGTTATGTACACCTTACTTTCTGAGGCAAGATTTCTCACTCAACCTAGAGCTCACTGATTCAACAAACCCAAGGATCCTCCTGTTCCTACCCTACTAGCACTGGAATTACAGGCATGCATTCTTATTTCCAGCTTAATTTTTCATTAATTCTAAGTGTCAAACTCGTGTCCTAATGCTTGTGAGATAAACACTTTAATAGCTGAGCTACTCTGCAGCCCTTCCATCAAATTTGACAACAAACATTAAGCTGTTTTAGACAGTATCTCCTTATGATGGTTGACTTCTAGTCCATATGTTAAAATGTATAATGCCAATTCAGTAGATGAAAATAAGGAAAGTGATATTATTTTGATTCCTGATTACTTCCAAGCCAAGGAAATTTCATGCACATTTCTATTAAATAAATCAGAAATTTATTAGTGAATTCGTGTTTTTAAGTTTTATTCATGGTGCCAGTGGTGAATTAATTCAATAAAGCTTTGTCACATTATATTTGACACCCTTCTACTCTGAAGTAATGTTGTGGTTGACATTTGAAGTCTTCAAAACCAAATAAAATGTTCTCACCTGTGTATATTTTAATCTTGTTAATTCACAGTGAGCTAAATGGCTTGTAACTCCTGGTTATAAATCTAACAGAGTCTTTCAATCCTAGATACCTTCTACTTTTAATCTTCATTGAAGTGTATCATAAAGAATTGAAGTGACAATCAGAGAGTTTTAAACCCATAAAACAAATTCAATAAATTTCAACTTGTTTGAGGCATTGCCATAGAGCCTAAACTACCTTTGTGAGAATTTATGGTGATGATTAGTTCCTCCAAGCTAACATGGATCTTCCCTTTTATTTACTCTTGGTGGATAAACTGCCTTAAGAAATTATGTCCTATCACCTTGCCTCTTCTGATTAGTAGACTCCAAGTTTCTGCCTTATGAAAGCAATTTATGTTTAGTGGAATTCAGTGACAATTTAAATAAATGCATTGCCACATCCTCAGATTGTATTGGTATAAATGATGCAATCCCTGCAAGGCAAATTTGAATTGATTCTGTAATATCGCATTCACTATGTATGTTATGTATGCAGATTGAAACTATTAATCATTTATTATTTATTCAGATTTTGCATTAAGATTAGTTTTCAAAATAATATTTAATGCCAATTGGCATGCACAGATATGCCTGGCATAATGCCAATCACACTATATTCTTTTCATCACTGTACTTGAAATATAATGGTCTGATGTATACTCTGTTATCCTCATTTTACTAATAAGAAAATGTTGAGACTCATGATGAAAGGAAATAACTTGCTCAGAATGCTTTAGCCAATCAATGGTCAGCTAAAGATCTAATACATGAAACCCAATTACACACTTGACCTCTGGTGTTTATGCTTTCTACAACATTGTGGTAAATGGTGGGCTTTTTAATCACTAAAATGTATTATAATTGAAAATTTATATACTTATGTCATAGTTTGAATCTAAAATTCCCCTGAAAGACTCTTTGTTAAAGGCATGGTTGACAATTTATGGGCTTTTGAGAAGTGTTTGAATCATGATAGTTATGACCTCATGAGTAGATTGCACCATTAACAGTAATCATAATTTGAGAACATTATTTGGAAGTGGTAGAAGCCAGTAGATGAGCCATAATGGGAAGATGAATATCAATGACAGATGTGCCCTGTAAGAAATGTATATCATATTTTCAGCATCACCTATATTCTCTCTGTATCTTTCTGTCTCTGTCATCAATCATCCTTGAATCTATCTGTCTGTCCATATGTTTATCTGTCTATATATCTGTCTGTATGTTTCTGTATCATCTGTCTCCATCTCTTTCTCCTGTAATGATGTGAGTACTATCCTCTGCCACAAATTCCTGCGACCATAATGTTCTTCCTCACCACAAACCCATGTCAATCAAAATAATTATAGATTTAAACCTATGAAACCATGAGCCAAAATAAATCTCTCTTCTTGGCAAGCTGATTTTGTAGGTAAATATTTTTGATGTGGTTACATAAAAAACTTCAGACACTAATGAAATCAACTAAACCTCTTCAAGCTTCTCCTTTATATACATCTAAGAGTTTATTAATCTTCAATTAAATCAACTAAAAATCTAGCTGTTAATTTTTTCTAGAACCCAAGAAGGTATCTCGTTAAAATGTAAAAGAAAACAAGTATTTCAAAATATATTCAAAAAGGAAAAAAATGGAAAAGATTCTTGTCTCCATTTAAGCTACTCTAGCACAATAGAATAATGATGATACAGTGGTGCTGTTTTAAAGATAGATGTGAAGACCATCATATGGAACTGATAGTCTATAATAAACTTGTATATGTAAGGAGAATTGATTTGTCAGAAAGATTGTCAAGATTAAATGGATAAGGTACAGTTTTATCAAGATATTTCAACAGTTGATGATCTTCATATGAAAGAACCGTAACCTATACAAAAAGAATAGTTCAAAATAAGTTTTAAAAATATATGTATAAAATACATCTATCCAAGTTCTTATAAAAAAAGATGGGTATAAATCTTGGTCTTGGATGGTATATTGATTTTTTTCAAAACTTCTTTATTTTTGAGAAATACACACACACACACACACACACACACACACACACACACACACACACACACACACGAAACTTTATCTGTTCTCACTTCCAATTCCCCCAACACATCTCTTTCTTAACTTCATGTCTGTTTTTTTGTTTGACAATTGACTAAGTCCAGTTAGTGCTGCCCATATGTGCATGGGTGTTGGGTCATCCATTGGAGCACAGAAATCCTAGCAATGGTCCTGTCTTCAAAACAAATGATTCTCCCTCTTCCAGCAACTGCTAATATCTCGCTAGTCTGAATTTCACATTTCAATGCCTAACATGTTCTATTAAAATATGTTAGATATGTTAAGTTATTGAAGTACTCTGAAACTTAAGCTGGCTTTGAACATGTATATACTGGAATTGTCAAACTCTCTGCCATTCCACTCTTCACCATGAACAAATGGTTGTGTTTAAGAATGATTATTTAAACTGATCTGATTCTTAGCTATAGTTACCCCAGTCTTAAACCCACAATATGGCACCTGTAATAATGAAAGCTTCTTGTCAACCAACAGTGTGTGGCCAATACAAATGACATGAAGCTGGCCTTTTATCTCCTTAAGTGCGGCTTCTGGTTTCAGATATAGGGCATCCTAGGAACCACATCTAGAAGCGTTCTTCATAAATGTGTGCTACCTGTACTAGGGCTTTGGTGTGTTCATGCTTGCCTTGTCATCATCATTAACCTCTTTTAACTAGAGAGCAGGATTGTATTAGGTGGAGTAGGAAAAATGATGTGCCAAAATTTCAAATTATTAATGCCAAGGCTGTCTGTATATTAGCTGCTTATGAATCTATCCAATTTGTTTCTTCCCTGGAAATTGTGTCCTGTGGATACAGCCTTACTTAATATTTCTCAAATACATGAAGTTATAGATTTTTTTTCTTCCTTCCATGGCCACCAATCAAGTTAGCCTGGACCATATTGTTGATCATGCTGTCAAAATAAATTGTCATTGCCCATAATACTTCATTAAATGGTTAAGCTTTTGGAATTAAAACAGGACATTATTTCCTTGATTCTTTTAACCAGAATCCCCTTCATAAATAATCTTCCTAAATATCATTTGATGCTTATTGTACACAAGATTCATGACCAAGTTTTATAAATCATGTGGTGAGCAGGGAATCATTTTTCCTGTAGTGCCTGCAGTACAAAATATTCAGGGCATTATAAAGTTCATTGTAATTCTTAGCAAAATGATGTTAGTTGACTTTCATTTATCCATTTAATAAATAGTCTTCAAAAAAATAGTACAGGGCAGAGAAGTACCTCACTGATAAAATGTTTACCTAGCACACATAAATCCCAGATTCAACCATATTAGCACATAAGCTGGCCACAGAGGCTCAGGGATGAAATACTTCTAAGATTGAGATAGGTAGATGAAGGTTTTTAAGTTCATCCTCAACTGTATAGTGAGTTTGAGGTCATCTTGAGATATATGAGATCCTATAGAAGGGTGGGTGGATAGATAGATAAGTGATAGATAGATAGATAGATAGATAGATAGATAGATAGATAGACAGAGATAGATAGATAAACAGATAGATGATAGGTAGACAGAGATGTAGAGATATAGATAACAAAATTAGGGGGGAAATTCCTCTCATTTTACACTTATAGACTAAAATATATTTATCATATGCAAATGACCTCCAAATGAATGAAGAAAAATCCTGCTATCTACAATTGAGGAATTACATTTATTTCTGTAAAGCTCTTAAGAACTTTTCCATGGATTAATTTTTAAGATGATGTATGAAATGCAATGCAGCTTTTGTTATTATTGACAGAGTTCCACACTGCCTTTGAAAAACAATTCATAAAGGTTCCCTGCATTTAGTTCTTTCACCAATTAAAAGCCTGCTAAACTTTTCAGCAGAAGATTTGTATAAATTATCAAGTCTGTATGTTACAAAAGCTACTAGTTGTTGTGGAATATTAATTTAAGATTTGTTATATTTGTTTATGCTGTAGAATATTTGTTTAATGATGCTTTTTGTGTTGCATTTGTTTAACTCTGTAACACTGTGTTATTTTGTCTGTCTAAAACACCTGATTTCTAATAAAGAGCTGAAGGGTCCATAGCTAGGCAGGAGAGAGACAGGCATGGCTGGAATGCAGAGAATAGTGAAGAGGTAAAATCATGCATGAAAGGAAGAGACAGAAGAGAAAAAAAAGGAGGAGAGGAATATGCCAGGGGCAAGCCACCCAGCCACATAGTCAGCCACAGAGTAAGAAGAAAAGAAAGATATATAGAATAAAGGAAGGTAAAAAGACCAGAATCAAAACATAGTTAAGGAGAAATGGATAATTTAAGCTAGAAAAGCTGGCTAGAAACAAGTCAAACTAAGGCCTGGCATTCATAAGTAAAAATAAGTCTCCAAGTATTTATTTGGGAGCTGGGTAGTGGCCCCCAAAGAGTTTAAAAAAAGAAAAGAAAAAAATAACTATACTTAGTGACATAAAAGCTTTGACAGTTAGATTAGTTTAATAGAATATGATCTATGTGTCTTCAATTTATATGTAT
The DNA here is from genome assembly GCF_004664715.2 of Peromyscus leucopus. Lineage (NCBI taxonomy): Eukaryota > Metazoa > Chordata > Mammalia > Rodentia > Cricetidae > Peromyscus > Peromyscus leucopus. Next base: position 53,253,844 of record NC_051067.1, read on the forward strand.
AAAGAAAGCTTTTAAAGCATTTCAGAAATACATATAAATATTTTCTTTATATGTACAAATAAGCATAGAAAAGCATAAAAAACAAAAATTTGAAACAAAAATAAATAAAGGACCCATGTTTTCAATGTTTTAGTGTTAAATCTGTTTAAAATGTATGATGTCACTGCTATGTTGCTCACCATATCTATTTTCCATATTATAGGGCCCCTTTCCCATAATCTTCCAGTCACATTTTAGGGTTATTTTCTACATAAATTCCACTCTCTGGAAATGCTTACTCTGTATGTATCCAATGGTCATGATGACAGATGGATGATTGAAGGTCATAGCCAACCAACTCAAGGAGATTTGTAAATAAACTTATTCCATCACTTAATTAAGCACACTAGCCTATTAAAGTTTAGAATAGAAGGTCATTTTATAATTAACACCAACCAATGTGTGAACACATACCTTTATAAGTTAAAATTTTGTTAGTTTTCTTTGTCATCTATACATGATCCCATTCTATTCATCAGCCAGGCTCTAAAGGGTAGGTTAACTTGGTTCAAATAAAGTTCCATGACTGCAGTTCAACAACCCTGAAAAACACTATCTCTGTGTACCTCAATCTCCATACATAAAATGAACATAAATAAAACTCATCTCTAGTTGAATATTTACATGTAAATTTATATAATATATTATATATTATAAAAATTATATAATGTATATGTAAGAGATTATAATAGATACATAGAGAGATGATAGGTAGAGAGTTGACAGATAAATATATGATTGATAAATTGGTAATACAAGACAGATGATATATAGGTAGATACACAATAGATAAATGTATTTTAAGTAGATAGATGCTAGATTGATGATTGACAGATATAAAAGTATATAGGCAGACAGGTTGACTTGGTTAAATAAACGAAATCAGTGCATAGATCTAATCTCATTGTTGTCATTATCATCGCTAATGACACTATGATCATTGAATCCCAGGAATACTGAAAGTAAAATGTTAAGTTATGATGCCTTTAATTTGAAGAATACATCTGATGAAGATGAAATATATTTAACTAAAACAAATTAAAATGCATAATTAAAGGAAGTAAAGATGGTAATGTTTAAGCAATTAATAAGAAAAATTAACAAATTAAAATATTTCTAAAATTTGGTCATTATGTTTTGTGAAAACTTCCAAACCATTTCTATAGGAATAATTAACAGTACCCCACATGAAGAAGTAATATATTGACTCTTCCCTGTCTACCCTGTGATTTACAAATGACAGGAACTAATAGCATTGTCCAATTTTTAATTGCATTTCTCATCAGATAAATCTAAAGTAACCTGAATAGCAGGGGAAGATATATGATACCTTATTAGCCAGTATATGTTTATTCTTAGTTCTGTTTATTTTCTTTAGATGTTGTACAGCCATATTGTAGAATACACATGGATATAGAATGTTATCTTTATGTTGGATTGGCCCCTTTGTTTTTTGAAATCTTGCTTTCTGATGTTAAAGCAATGGTTATTGTTCCCATGATGCATGTTTTATTCTGAAACTTCATTTTGATTGGAACATGTCTCCTGTGACTAACACACAGTAGAACCACTCTTTATTCAGTAATATAGTTATTTTAAGGTATATATCATTTGAAACGTCTTGCATATACTATTATAATGGATTTTTAATATTGATTAATTTTCTTTTCAGATCTGTACTGCATATATTTAATGCATTAATGATTCCTAATATAAGCCCCAATATATTGAAAACATTAATAATAAACTCAAGAGTCATCAGTAATGTGTTGGAATCTGATTAAGGGAAAAAATAAAAGCACTCCCCCATGTGTCAATTAACCAAAAGCAAGCCCAGATTTGAATTCTCTACTTAGTTCTTCCCTTGAATTCCGTTGTCCTTGTTTGTCTGTTCTATGAATCTGAATATGTCTCTACTTGAATGCTGTCTTGTGACTTGTCTGTCCCTAGCTCTATGTGTTGTATATCTGTGTCTGAGTGTGTCTGTCTGTATGGTGTGTCTCTTGCTAACAAGGGATCTGCTTTCTCTTTTATTGAAAAGCACAGAAAGTATCATATGGGATAAAATGCTGAACATTTTACATAAATTCTTAATAGAGTTTGACTGAGTTCAACTGACCCCAAATGACTCAGACAACAACAGTACTATAAACATTGTTAAGCATTATCCATATGTTGTATTTAATATTTATGGCAGATATTTGTTTTATAAAATTTCTTTCAACTTATATATGCTGTTTTCATCAAATGACTATCACAGCACATGTACTACCACACATAAGTTACCTTTGCATCAAGGGCATGGAAGACTACCTAACTTAAGATCACAGCTATTCATTGCCTTAGATTGACTACATGGAAAATCCAAGAAAGTAATGTTGTTTGTTAGATTGTTCTCTTATAGGCAAGAAAAACAAATGGGCGAAGTTATACAACAGCAGTCATAAGTGACCTCAAAGTGTGTTATTAAGTTTGGCTGTGAGGTCCAAGAAAAGATTTAGCCCCTTAGAATGTTGAGCTATTTTTATCACAATGCTTACAGCACTACTCAACACAGATTTTTTAGTTCCTTCAACTTATTTTTAACTGTTATTCATCCATGTCCTGCCATATAAGCATGCTCATGATTTAGTCATTTGATATCTTTACTATACACACTAGGATGATAACACATTTTTGGCTTGCTGCAATGTAACACAACATATGCTTATAATGTATGAACATCATCAACATCACTGCTCTATTTAGGACACTGGTTCAAAGTTAAGATTAGAATTTGGAGATTTCTCTACCATATGACCAGTAATGTTTTTGTTTTAAGGAAAATATATAAGAATGCAAATTTTAAGTCAAGAAATTAAAATGCATTTGATGATTAATAAGTGTATATTACTTCTACTGTTATTATGACTTTATGTTACAGGTACAAATACTAAATTATCAAGCTGTTCACTTGACTATGGAGCACTGATATTCTCTTGTTTGTTTTCTTTTGTAGGACACTGAATAGCAAGTAGCTCATCAGTTTAACTGAAGACTCCTGTTAGACAGAATGTGCTTTTGAAAGACCTACAGAACTTGTTTCAGAGATCTTTTACTTAAAAAGATGATTACAAGCAGAAACCAACATGGATGGATGTCTACTCAACAACCTTCAGTCCATTAGTCTGTAATAGTGTTCCCATTAATAAAGAAGAAAAACAAAGATAAATGTGCTCCTACTAAAAGTAGTTCTCAATAAGTTGTTTCATATCATGCATTTATTTTAAGGAGAACATTTTTAAGAAACTAAAAATAAAAGTCCCTAAATTTAAAGCTATACCTAATATACAGGAGTAATTTCCATCTGGATAATATATAATCCTATTCTTTGAAGTGATAATTACTGGTTTTAAGAAAGTAATTGAGGACAAAAATACAAAAAGCATCCTCAAATTAGGGGTTTAACTGCAAAATTCAAGTATCTGAATGCTTTCAAGATGTGTGCAAAGAAACATTTTTGCCAAACTAGCAGGAAAACTGGGACAGAAAAGAGTCATGACTTCTGCTTGGTCAGTCCATTCTATTTCCCTTAGCCTTAGCCTTTTTGGTCCTGTGCTAAGTAAACATTCACATTTAATATTTATATTAAGCTCTTAATAAAACATGCCTTAAATATAGGTTATGGTATATGTCTAAAAAGGTACCTCAAAAACAGGAAGTTAGTTTATATCCCTATTGTTGGCACTCAGGAGTCTGGTGAAGGCAGATGGTGTGTGTTTGTCAGAAGACTAGACTACAGTGTGAAACCTGTCTAAAAAAAAAATTAATTTGTGTACTGGCTGGTTTTGTGTGTCAGCTTGACACAAGCTAGAAGTAATCAGAGGAAGGAACTTCAATGGAGAAATGCTTCTATGAGATCCAGCTGTAAGGCATTTTCCCATTTAGTGATCAATGGGGGAGGCACCAGTCCGTGTGTGTGGTGCCATTCCTGGTATGGTGGTTCTGGGTTTTATAAGGAGATGTGCTGAGCAAGCAATGGGAAGCAAGCCAGTCAGCAGCACTCCTTCATAGATTCTGCATCAGCTCCTGGCTCCAGGAACATGCCCTGCTTGAGTTCCTGTCCTGACTTCCTTCCAGTGATGAACAGCAACACTGAAGTTAAGCCAAATAAAACAGTTCCTCTCCAACTTGCTTTTTAGTCATGGTGTTTTATCATAGTACCAGCATAGTGGTGGATTGTTATAACAGACCTGAACATGTGTTTTTGGAGAGGATTTTGCAAGGACTTCGGAACTTTGGGCTAGGAAAAACCATTGAATGTTAAAAGCAGTTCAGAAGATAGAGGCCTGCTTGCAAAATTTTAGAGGAAGTTTAAAGACTCTTATCAGGGCATTGATATTTTGAATTAAGATTCCGTGTTCTGGTTAGCCGGCTGAATATCAGCTGTGATTAACAAGATACCGGAACTACTAAAGTGAAACCTTTATGGTACTGGGACAATTGATGCTGGTCTGCTGGAGCTAAAAAATTAGTAGTAGAAGAGAACAGTATCACTGGTGAAATCTTCTGGGAAGTGTTTCCTGAGAACACAGAGAAACTGTGGGCCAAGTTGTACATCATGCTGGCAGTCCAGATTTGGTATGAAAGCATTACCCAGGTGGTAGAAGTTTTGAATTCATGAAGAGGTCATGGAGAGTAGCTGAGAGTTGGAACTATGAGAGGCTAGGAAAGGCCATTGGTGAAGGTGCAGCCTCAGTGGCAGTTAAAGGCTCTGGATGAAAGGAGTCATGTAGAGTTGAGGCTTGGCACCATGAAGAGAGCCTATGAGAGGCTATTAGTGAAAGTGCAGGCCAGTTGCAGCAAGGACACCAGCATTTTGGTGATGCCAGTACCATGGGAAGACCACCAAGAATAGCAGCAGTGGAGTAGAGCTAGCCAGAGACTCAAAGATAAACAGTGTATGTTGTAGCAGCAGAGCTGGAGAAATGACCAAGCCCTTTGGAGGAATCCAGAAGATCATGAGTGAATCTCAGATAATTGGACATTGATTTATTTATACTGTTGGAGTTTGGTTTTTGTTTGGTTGAGCCTGTGGCAGTGCTCTGGTTCTTCCCTTTTGAGGGGTATTTAATTTTGATTTTTAAAAGACTAAAAATCTTTAGTATTTAAAAGACTAAAAGAAAAATACTTTTAGCTATGTACTGGCTGGTTTTGTGTGTCAGCTTGACACAAGCTAGAAGTAAATCAGAAGAAGGAACTTCAGTTGAGGAAATGCTTCTATGAGATCCAGCTGTAAGGCATTTTCTCATTTAGTGATCAATGGGGGAGGCACCAGTTCATGGTGGGTGGTGCCATTCCTGCGGTGGTGGTTCTGGTTTTATAAGGAGATTAGCCAAGCAAGCAATGAGAAGCTAAAAGACTTGAACTTTTGAAAGAGACTGGCTATTTTAAAGAGACTGAAATTTTAAATGTGTTTGAACTGGTGTAGAGATCCACAGAGGTTTCCTAGTAAGAACTTACTCCGGGTCCAAGAATCTGAGCTTGCTTTTCCCAGCAGGGCTGCATAAGGGGATGATTTGACCAAGGGCGTCATTACCAGGTGGTTTGGAAGAGTCTACACTTGGCCATGCAGTATGCTTTGATCTAGCAAAGAGGAGCTTTTGCCCACTTTATTGTTATATAAAAAGTCCTTTTGAAAGAGACAGACCTGGTGATTTGATCCAGGTCCTCCCGAAGCTATCTGTGTTTCCGTCTTCTCCTCTCCACTATCTTTCTACTAAAAGTTTCTTAGTCCTCTTTCCTCCTCATAGGAACCCTCTATAAGGTGAAAGCTGTCCTCCACAAAACTGGTAAAAGAATGGGACTTTTAAATTATGATTTTAATGTGAGATCTTGGGATGAATAAGAAAGTAAGGGATGTGAATTAATGACGTGTTTGTGTGTCAAGTTGACAAGGGATCAGTTGCACCTAAGGCAAATAGTTAATAAAAATTAAGACTGTGTACACCTGTAGAAAGATGCATATGGTGAACCTTCACATCATGTCAGTCATTCTTTATGTGGTCATCATCTACTGCTAACTGTGGAGATCTAAAGGATGTTCCCTTCACCTGGTTCTCTTACTAGGAAAGCAGAAGTTGATGCATTCAATCCATGCTGAAATGGACATCGGGACTGGCTAAACAGGGGCAAATGTTGCATCCTATAGCTTAGGAATTTTAATTTAAGGCACATTAGTAATAGAAAACTGCATGTCTTTAAAGAGATGGATAAGAAAATATAAAATGTTCAGCTACAAGAACACTGTAGAATATATAATTTTTAATGTATTTATGAAAAATAAAAGGATTTATTTCCTGACACAAACAAAAGCATATGTTTTTTCTATACATGAGCCTGTTGGAAGTTCCAAATAAAGATTATCATTTGCCTAAAGATTTATAATAAAATTAGTATTTAAAGAAAATGATGTTGGGTTATTTTGTTTTCATTTTTAAATCCTCTGTTGCATTAGTATGCCCTATAATTGTATTCAATAGAATATGCAGAAAATCACAAAATATTAGAAGTTATTTAGCATTTTCAAATATGCTTTAAGTGATCGATATGTCTTCAAATATGTGCTTTAGATGCTAGCCTCAAAACAGACACCAGAGAGTGACATGCTCACATGGAGAGTACTACATCTTCCTAGACATTGTAAAACTAAAATGTAAGTTAGGCATTGATTCAAAATAACAAACAATTGGGTAATGGAGTGTATGCCATAACCCAGCATAAGATTGTGATTACTGGGTGTAGGGTGAGACTGACTCTCTTCCACCATCACTATATGGTATGTATACGCAAACCTATATAGCATACATGTAATACTCTACCAAGTAATTTGAAACAGAAAATAATCTCTAAAAAACTATTGGTACTATTGGTGTTGCTCTTTTGGTCTGCACTTAACTTGATAATACATTCAAAGATTTGTGCAGGTTGCTTAACAATATTCCATCGACAGACCACATGAAACCATCTTCAGACAGTCTGATTTCTTCTATCTTCTCATTGTTGCTTCCTTGTGTTTAATTTTGTTTTTCTAATACTATTCAAGGTTTAAAGTGCAGTTCTGCCTGTGCTTAGATGTGTAGCCATAGGCCTCACACTCCTAGAAGAATCCGAAGGAGCCTGTGATGGCTGCAACTCTGGTAGAGTCAACACTTCAGTTAGCACTTAACCTAGAGGCCTGGCTAACAGCTGCCTGTGTCTAGTAACAGCATGTTCTACAAATATTCCTATCTAGCAAGAGTGTGTTGCAACTGTTTACTGAAGTGTATGGTAACCTGCTCATTCAAGGATTCTGCATGCAGCCCTGAAAAGGAAATCTGTACATTCAAAAGGAATTCCCAATTCATTCTGCTCATAATTTTACGACCATATTGCAGTTCCTCTTTTTACATCTGTCTTATTCTTTATTCTAATTCCCACATTGCAATTTGTGTATGTAATTGATGTCTTTAGTATGACAATGAGCAATTAACAACTGCAGGTCTTTGTTTCATACAGATATAAAAAATATCTCCATTCTAAGCTGTATTTTCCCAAGCCAGTCCATGGAAAAGGAACATTACAAATATAAAATTTCTTATTGCATGTAAAAACCCTTCATTGTGGAAAATTACAGTTTTAAAAACAAGAACTGTGTAATTGAGAACACAAAGTATTTTGCACAACAGGTTTGAAGTATATATACATTGCGGGAAGCGCTAATGTATACTTATTCTGCATACTTTATATTAAAAGAATACTCAAAATCTCCATTTGAATTTTTCAAGAATGTATTACAATAGTATTAACTATAGGTACCCCATGGTACAATAGATTCACGAATTTGGCGATATTATGCCAGTGAAACAAACAGTTTTGTAGAAGTACTGTAATCAGAGAGAATGAGCATGTTTTCCACCTGTGCTCTGCAGGAGTCTTAGATCAGTCTCTGCTACCATGAGTTCTGCACCATTCTGACCAGAACATAACTGAAAGTTGCTTTCAGCATTGCTAAGGTAACTACTGGCGCACCATGGTCCATTCTCAGGCTGTCAGATTTAGTTCCTGCTTGACCACTGTTCTCCATAATCTCTTCAGAAAGTTGTATCTGTGTTTTGATCTACATCTCACCCAGCCTCCATCCTCATCTGTTTGTTACTGAACCATATAATTAACATTTACAGAAGGCCACCAGGCTTCTACAGATGCACCTGGGTGGGCTTGGTTACTGCACTACTGCCTGTACTAAGCAATCACTCTTTCCCCAGGCTGGCAGCTCGCCCTGGCCTTCTCCCTGGCTCTTATCTACTCCATGCATTTGTTATTCAGTTTCATACTGTTTGTTCTCTGCCACTTAGCTCTTTTGTTTCTTTTTGTTTATTTCTCAAAAAACATTCCTAGAATGCATAATTGTACTTATGTCAAAACTAATATCCAATGTTTAACATTTTGAAAAGAGTGAGGCTTGTATTTTAATTTCTTGTGTTATTAATGGCATCTGTATGATTTTAAAAGTAGATGGGAAAATAATAGAGTCTTCCGCTGCAAGAACACTGATGATATCATTTGATTTTTAATGTATAAATGGTGAAATGGGAATCAAATCAGCTGATGAATTTCTTTACTTGATACAAAAATGTAGGCAGAATTTTCTGGCATTCTAAACTATAATGAGTTGCAGTTAAGGGTCACATTTACCTAAAAATCTGATAACAGAACTAGCTATTCAAAAGAAGTAATGTGTTGGTTATCACTTTTAAAATGGGTCACTCGTTTTCTCTTAGCTATTTAAAAAAAAACTAATGAAGCATTGAATTTCTAAATAATATAAATTATCTCAAAATATCTGAATGTTAGAAGGTATGGTAGCACACTCCTATCATCCCAGAACTTGGAGATGAAGGCAAGTGTATCAGGAGTTTAAGATCATCCTCAACTCATAGCAATTCAAGGTTAACCTAACCTACATGGACCTTTCCCAAAAACCCAAACAAGCAAAACTATATATATATCAATAGTAAAGTTCAGACAAATTACTCAAAAATAGACAAATTATGATACATGTACATATATACTGTGCCCTTTCTTTTATTATTTTTAATATTATCTTTTCAAAATAGACATTCTGCTGTGAGGCATATCTGAATTGAACACACTGCTATTATTCTGAAATGGTAATTATGGGGAAAGTTTAATGATGAAAATGGAAAACATAAAAACCGAACCGTCATGACTACTTGAAGAGCTTGCTGTGAGTGGGTTGTGAGGACATGCTCAGAGCAAAGGACACCATTTCAAATGACAGACTTCTGATTAATGCTACTGCTGTGAGAGTGACAGCTGAGATGAATAGACTAGCATTTATTCCTAAGCATCTCAGCAGTTGTTGTGTGTGTGTGTGCACATGTGGGTGAGCACGAGTGCGCAAGAAGTGTGCTGTGTAAGTGAGTTTTGTGTGCATGCATCTATGAGTGTGTGCATGTGAAGGCCAGTAGTGGATTGTGTGTTTTCTCCTATCTCTCTCACCTTAGCTTTTGGGACATGGTTTCCTACTGAATTGGAGCTCACAGTTCAGCTAGACTGACTAGCAGTGAACTCCAAAGATCCTCTTCCAGCAGTGGGATTACAAGACCAGTACACTGTCCCCACACTTGGCTGTTAAATATGCATCTCAAGTTTCTGAACTTGGGCCCTTCTGTTTGTGCATGAAGAACTTTACTAACTGAGCCATTTCAGTAGCCTTGATTCAACCATTAGTTTGGTCTGCATGCATTTTTAAGAAGTGTAGTTATTTAGAAATATTGTCAAGAGTGTATTTGACCACAAGCATTAAGCTTATCAATGGCAATGGCTAAGGTTTCCTTCCCAGAAGCAGATTTTTTAGGATCCTAGATAGATTTACTTACATCTTCTGGGTTGCTAATTGAGTGGACAGGAAAATAAGTACCCCAAAGGCCAAGGAGCAACTCTCAATAGAGATGAGTGCACACAGCTTCTGATTCAAGAGAGGATGACAGTCTATGGGTGTATGCCACTCCTTCTGCCAACCTTCTTTCTAGCTTAGAGAGAGTGTCTTTCTAGAAACCTTCCCATGTGTTTAATGGCAAGCAGTGTCAGCTGTATCATGGCAAATCATGGGTACAGGCATGTCAGTACATCAGAGGTATGGGAGAGAGGATACAGCCAGAACAGAAGATGCAGCAGGAGACTGACCTTAAAGCATTGGACCAGGCCTGTTTTGTTCTAGGGCAGGTCTTTTTGCTGTGCTTCAGGACACATTCTGAAAGTATCAACTGTACAGAAAGGAGAATGAAATAAAAGCAAATGAAGCATATCTCTACTCGCTGTTTCTCATTAGAGATCAAAGATAATGCATCAGTCATATGCTTCTGAATAGAATTATTTTTAATTGTGTGTGATGAAGAAACAAGCACTTAGATATTGTTTTAAGTACATATTTCACTTAGCTTTGGAAGACACTTCTTAATTAGCTGTTATAATAAGATTTCCAGACTTAAAATAGCATATATAAAGCTATAGATAACACAATATCACTATGCTTTAGTGTGATATAAACAATAAAAGGAATTTTAAAACTGACAAGGAAAATATTGATGCAAAAAATAGAATAAAATAAATTTGTGTTTGGGAGATGGTTCAGTAGGTAAGGCACTTACTGCAAAAGGATGAGAATCAGAGTTTGATACCCAAACCATACAAATGCCTGTGTCACAGGACATCTCACCTGTAATTCCACCACTCAGAAGCAGAGACAGGGAATCCCAGACCAAGCTGGCTAGTTACATTAGCTGATCAGTGAGCTCTGGGTTCGATGAGAGACCTGCCTCAATAAGCAATGGGAAAGCAATTGAGGCCAGACTCCAACCTCATATTCAGCCCAGGTCTCCACACAAATGAGCACACACACACACACACACACACACACCACACACACACACACACACACACACACCTTCAAATGTGGACACCAAATATGTTCCAATAGAGTGTGCAGTTCCACTCTGAGGTTATCCTAATGGGAAAGACCTCAGGAAAAAAAATGAGCTAATTAAGAACAGCAACTTAAATACATAAAGTTTCAAGACTGAAGAGGTACACGTTGTGAACCTTACCTATAATATATCTATAATACAAGATAGATAAATAACAATAGTGTTAGTATCCTGACCCACCCCTTGGAGACCTGCCCAGTGTCCTGACGTCATCTTATGTTAAAGCTCCTTAGAGGAAAAGAACTCTCCTCTCTCTCTCTCTCTCCCCCAAACCCCAAAATAAACATGCCATACGTGGACGATTCATCTGCTGTGTGAGTAACTTGACTCATCTGCTGTGTGAGTAACTTGACGCTGTCCTCGGTGCCTGCATGGCTTGTCTCACGCGCATTGGGGCACCCTGGTCCAAAACCGCCACAGCCTCTGGCGCCATATCTTACAAATAGGATAGGGGGGCATGCCTCTTGCAATACAGGGTACAGAGCAATGCACACAAGACTCAACCCTCTGGCTAGCAACTTCAACCAGAAACCTAGCATTCTAAATTCACAATCTCAACCTACAAACCAGGAGTATGCTGACCTGTTAGTTCACGGACTCTCCTTATCAGGGAAGCACAGCACATTTTACCCAAATCAAAGCAAAAGGACAGGATCACAACCTTCTTTCAACAATGCGAGAGATCGCTGATCCTGTGAAACTCAAGATGTTGATACCAGATTACAAACGGACAAATATAACCCGAGCTTGAGGCCACTCCTCCTCCCTTGCAGGACTGCCAGAAGCAGCGGGAATTTGTTACAGACTCTGTGTGTGGAGGGAGGGCTTGGAGTGTAGGACTATCGATGGCTCTCTATCATTTACAGATAAAATAGCCTGAGTAGAAAACTTCCTTCCCTGCTAATCTTCTACAACCCGAGGAAGTCTGAGTTCTGGACACAACCTGTAAGTTTTAAAGACACTTCATTTAGAACCTGTCCTTCTGGCGGTTTCCTCAGGCCCTACAGTGGGATTCCCAGCCAGTTTACAGCCTGGGTCCCTCCTAACCAGCAGACTTTAGTTCTGCCACCTTAGTCTCCCTTGTTCTTCTGACAGAGTCCACACATCCCGACTCAAGAACTTCTGCACAATGCAGTTTGCCCCCACTCCATCTCCCCGCAAAGTCCAGTCTTTTATCAGATTGTACATTTTCTCTTCTTGTACAGTTTTGAGAGACATTGCAACTGAAATTTCCAACTTGACCTATTCACCCTAATTCACCGAACATGTTCTCTTGTACCAGAGTCCCCCAAAGACCACTAAGGACCAAATCTAATGCAAAAGCAGAGTCTTTATTTCGAGTTAACTCAGACTCTCTATCCGTCCGATGCAGCAGCAGAGTAGGAGAGACCCTGAGTAGCAATGGGGCAGGATTTTTAAAGCCAGGGTCTTGGGGTCTACAGACTACATAGGAACAGACTCAGGACTAGTTTATACAAGGGGCAATCATGTTAGTAACTTTTATTTGCTAGGGTCAGTTTGGGGTTGCAGTTATCCATTTTTGTGCAGGCCTGGACAAGTCCCAGGCTTTGTCCTTGAGCTGCTATGGAGGCTGACTGACTTACCACATATTGATTGTAGGGGCTGGCTCAGTGGCCCAGGCTTTCACATTGACCTGTGCACTTAGCTCTAAGTTGGTGAGGTGTTCCAGACAGTAAACAACTGGCTGAACCTGGAGCAGTCAGAGTACCAGAGTACGTGCAGAAAGTGAGCTACTGCAAGGACTGTGTCTTTTGTTCATCGCCTTCCCAGAAACTTCTTGCTCGAGTCTCAGGAAACTGAAACTGAGGCCTGATCTCTGAGAGAAGACTGAGCAGCCTGTTATGGCATCTGCCTGTGTCTTTCACTCTCTTCCCCTAATATTCTCATTCCACTTTCTAGATTTATGTCTCTGTGTAGCACTTGCACACTGATATTTTTACAAATATTTCATCTGGTTTATCTCATGGTGTCGGGGCTGACCAACAGGTAGGACTGAGCAGGACGGGTCCAGCTGGTCTCTCCTGGGGCTGAGTGGAATGGTGAGGGTCTATGGCCCAGACCTCCCCTGTCCACTGGAGAGAAGCACACTGAGCTGGGAGTCTTTTCAAAGCAGGAACTCTTTATTCGCACCAGGAGTGGACTTATATAGGTTGGGGTGACGAGGGATGGTGTGAGGGTAGCCAATGAAGATGATGCCATCTCAGCAGTTACTAGGCAGAGGTGATTCTAGTCAGGTTGAGCTGAGTCACTCATATGCAGAAGTCATGTCTGAAGACAGGTCGCCAAACTCGAGCTAGCCTTGAGAAGTTACATTGGGCCTCATGCCCAGGCCTTATGAGGCCCCACATCATGGTAAATACATATAAGTACCACTTTTAGACATTATGGATATACTTTTAAGAAAATGTCATCCCGATTTCATCTTCTAAATTTTTTTTGTAAAACAGAATATATTTTAAGCAGTAAGGGTCCCTCATTGACTACAGAGTTCAGAACCTTTTACCTCACACACATACTGTGAGAGCAAAGTTTTAATTGCTATGCTTAGAGATCCATGAAACAAAATGCCTTTGATCTGCAAGCCCCTTGCCAATGACAGATAGTTCCTGAAATGCTGGAGGCTATTGTTTATAGGAAATACAAATCACATTTCTTCACTGCCCAAACAAGTTTGTTTGACCCCTCTGCACTGGATGTAGGCAAGAGGTTAATAGGCAGGAAATACTTCAGGATATATGCTTGTCCCTGATTGGATGTAGGCTGTAGGTATGTCTAGATGTATTCTTGTCCCTGATTGGACCTAATGAGAAATGCAATAAATTATGGGTTTTCCTTCTTAAGCCACTGCAAACTGTGACCCAAGGCCATTTCCCAGGAACCTGGCCAGAGCACATCCACCCAGCCATATTTATAAAGCTTGCTCTAAATTTGGCTTTAAACTGTCATAGTGGTCTTATTATCAGTCAGTGGGATTAACAATATTTTATTGATGGCCAATAAAAACAACACATTCAAGGTATATAATATTGAAATGTACTCAACAATCTTTAAAAAAGTTATGAATGTGATGTATAGAGCTTGATGACTTGATATATGTAAACAATGTGAAACAGACATCATAAGTAAGATAATTTGCATATTCTTGCCTCCTATTTAACTGTGTTGAGAACATCTTGAGAAATCATTTCTTATTGCAGCCTAAGCTAACCACTGTATCTTATGTATATATATATATATATATTATAATATATATAATATATTATATATATATATATATATAAGAAAAGTGGATCACAGTGGTCTAGCTTAATGTATATCCTTCCTCCATTTTTACTTACAAAGTTTCCTGGGCACTGTGAATGAGATTAGAGAAATAGTATGACATAGTTTGATCTCTCAGAGCTTATGTTCAAATGGAGATAAAATAAAAATCTATAACCACACTTATAAAATCAATGAAGGAAAATTAATTCTTACTTAAAAAGCACTGGGGAGAGGCTGTGAGAAGAGTAGAGAGGGGGAAACTGGAGTTGGCATGTAATATATGAGAGAAGAATAAATTTTTTTAAAAAATTATACCAAAAAAAGCAATGAAAGCCATTATTGTAAGCAATCCTAGGCAGTTGTTCATCCTGCATGCCCTCTGTGTGAGTTGCAATCTCCATTCTAATAATGGATGAAGGGCTACACAGAAGACAGATCCTGAAGGGTTCTATCATTTCTCTCTCCATGTACTAATTACCCCTTTCTTGAAAAAACAATATAAATATATGTGTGTGTGTACATATCATCTTTAAAAAACATTCAATTTATTTCCAAATTCTCATCATAGACAAGCAAAGTCATTTTTTTGCATATAATTCTTGTTTCCATATTATCTCATTGGACCATGTTATTAAAAGAAGAATATGATTCTTTACTTTATAAGCAAAATAAGATAAATTCACCAAAAATGCCTGGCTCATGCTTCCTATACCAATTCTAATGTTATTTGTCCAAATATGAAAAATTATCTTATTGCTCTAAAGTGAAGCAAAACTATAACTTTATATTCTCTGTTGAATTAATAGTAGATTCATTTCCTAGGAAATGTTTTCTTATTTTCTTATGAGGTCCCCAGTAGAATCAGAATTCAGCTTGGGATGATAGAGTATACTCATTTCAAGGCTTTTCATTAAATGTTTAATAGTCCAGTGGATTATGTAACCAAAATATGTCAGTATTACATGCACAACAACACTGTGATAAATAGTTCATCGGAAATTATTATTAAAAGAGAATATTTTTAATAATCTCTTCACCCACATTTGTTTATAAATAGTAAGTACACACTGACAATATTTAAACCTCTTTATATTTTTCTAGGACAAAAGAAATAGGAGAGCCAAATTATGAGATGAAGAATGCTGGACAGGAATGCTACCGATCTGGCTACAGCACACATTTGGAGCTGGAGATAATTCTTCAATAGTAGAGCAATCACTACTGTGTGCAAAATTCTGAGTTCAACCCTAACTCCACACACAAAAATGTATAACATACATTATTTCTGAAGACTAATTGTGGGGCTAAGTTCTTAAATGAGCTACAAATTCAGTGACATGATAAAATGTGCCAAGTGGACTCCAAGATACATACTTATTAATAATCATTATTAATGATGGGCGTGGACTGCGTAGTGACAGTTGCTGCTTGACAAACTTCTCCAGCACCTTTTTACTTTCATTTTTAATGATTCTCAATATTAATGCCTTTCCCTTGGGAAATTTTGTGTGGGCTTTGGTAAAGGATGAAAATGTGTACAAGGGTAGCTTCTCTAAACAAAATAATTCTGTGGGAAAAAAAAAAATCCCTGCCACCTCGGACCAGGAATCCATTGTGCCCTCCTAATTACACCAAGAATAGGAAAGTTAGAGATTTACTAGACACACCTGACCCCAAGGATGAAATGCTAAAATTCAGAACGAGAGCCTGAGGCTATCAAGGCAAGAGTTCAGTTATTAAGTATAGAGAAATCAGAATGGTAGGGTGTAATGGAAAAGAGTAAGACATCAGGATTTTCCCTTTTGGGAGTGTATGAGGGGAACAGGCCCATATAGTAAGGCTAAGACACAAAGGGACACAATTTGGGAATAGCTCAGTGCCTATCCTCCCGAGGAATGAAAATTTCTCTCAAATTGTAGTATACTGTCTGGTCCAGAAGTCCTTTTCCCAAGGTTAGGCATTTGAATAAGGTCTCTATTCCCTCCAGGACTTGAGGAAAGTTCCTATTTACTAAAGAGACATTCTTGGGGGAGATTGATTCCCAATTTTCTAAGAAAGCGCCATATTGATTTCCAAAGTGGTTGTTGAAGCTTGCATTCCCACCAGCAGTGGAGAAAGCTCGACATCCTCTTCAGCATAAGCTGTCTTCAGTGTTTTTGATCTTAGCCATTCTGACAGGCGTAAGGTGGTATCTCAGAGTTGTTTTGATTTGCATTTCCCTGATGATTAGGGGTGTTGAGCAATTCCTTAAATGTCTTTCAGCCATTTGAGTTTCCTCTGTTGAGAATTCTTTGTTTAGTTCAATAGCCCATTTCTTAATTGGACTGTTGGGCATTTTGATGTCTAATTTCTTGAGTTCTTTATATATTCTGGATATCAGTCCTCTGTCAGATGTGGGGTTGGTGAAGATCTTTTCCCATTCTGTAGGCGGTTGCATTGCCTTGTTGACTGTATCCTTTGCTCTACAAAAGCTTCTCAGTTTCAAGAGGTCCCATTGATTGATTGTTTTCAGTGTCTGTGCTACTGGTGTTATATTTAGGAAGTGATCTCCTATGTATTCAAGACTACTTCCTACTTTCTCTTCTATCAGGTTCAGAATAGCTGGATTTATGTTGAGGTCTTTGATCCACTTGGACTTAAAAGTTTTGTGCACAGTGACAGATATGGCTCTATTTGCAGCCTTCTACACATTGATATCCAGTTATGCCAGCACCATTTGTTGAAGATCCTGCTATACCACTCTTGGGGATATACCCAAGAAATGCTCAATCATACCACAAGGGCACTTGCTCAGCTATGTTCATATCAGCATTGTTTGTAATGGCCAGAAGTTGGAAACAACCTAGATGCCCTTCAACTGAAGAATGGATAAATAAAATTTGGTACATATACACAATGGAATACTACTCAGCAGATAAAACAATGACATCATGAGGTTTGCAGGCAAATGGATGGATCTAGAAAAAAATCATCCTGAGTGAGGTAACCCAGACTCAGAAAGACAAACATTGTATGTACTCATTCATAGGAGGATACTAGATGTAAAACAAAGATGACTGGACTGCTACTCACAACTCCAGGGAGTCTACCTAGAAAACAGGACCCAAGAAAGACACAGGATTGCCCAATGACAGAAAAATGGATGAGATCTACATGAACAACCTGGACATAAGTGGGGGTAATGAAAGGCAAGGGTGGAGGGAAAGAGAGCTTAGGGGAGTGGGAGGTCCCAGCTGGATCAAGAACAGAGAGGGAGGCATTCTTACCTGAGGCAAGAAGAACTTGTGGCCCTTCCATTCACATTGTTGATTGTTGCCTATTAACTTGTCAAGGTTAGGCTAGCTTCCTCAATCCCTGATCTCAAGCCACACCCCAGCTCACCTGCCCCTTTTGTCCTGTTTAATCCTATGTACAATAAAAGGTGCAGTCTTTGGGACATGAACCCCATGTAAGCAGATTTCCAGCAAATTATATTAATAACTAATGTAGTATAGTCTAAATTATATTTAGAAATAGTTCTATAAAATATAAGAAAGTACTCATAGCTAATAGCGATTAGGTCAAGGTGATTAATTTTGCCTTTCTCTATTTGCTAAGCACCCTAAAATTAACTTTGTGGTATCATGTAAAAATCAAAATACAACAAATTTTAATGTGCCTTTTACATATTAATTTAATTTTTTCTATATTGGTTATTCAAATAAATCTCTGGTTTCTGATATGAATAATGCATTCACAGGTTTTTTAACATGTGTTTCTGTGAGTAAATGTTTTTAACAAATATTTACAGATGTATAATTTATTATCTCATTTAAATTTTTAATCTATTGGTTTCGACAAAGGCAGTTGGAAGAATCAAATAGCCCCTTACTAAAATAAAGCATTAACAAGAATTTATTTGAGTGTGGAGGTCAAGGAAAGATTAATAGTTCAGTGTTAGATATCTGTAGTTAAGATGGCACTAAATACAATAGGCTATACCTTAAATTAATCACATACTCGGACACCATGCAAAAGATACAAGAAAACTGAAATAACCCCTGCATTCTCTCTGACCACCATGGATTAAAATTGGACATCAGTAACAGAGACCACAGAAAGTTTACAAACTTATGGAAACTTAACAACTCACCGCTGAATGAAACATGAACTAAGACAAATTAAGAGAGAAATTAAAGACTTTCTGGAATTCAATGAAAATGAATACACAACATACCAAAACTTTTGGGACACAATTAAGACCGTCCAAAAGTAAAGTTCATAACACTAATTGACTACATTAAAAAAATGGACAGATCTCATGCCAGCATTTTAACTACACCTTTAAAACTCTAGAGAAGAAGAAATTACACCCAAAAGGAGTAGACGACAATAAATAGTCACACTCAGGTCTGAAATTAGTAAAATAGAAACAACAACAAAAACAATACTAAGACTCAATGAAACAATGAGTTGGTTCTTTGAGAAAATCAATATGATTGACAAAACATTACCCAAATTTAACTAAGAGGCATAAAGAAAATATGTACATTAACAAAATTAGAAATGAGAAGCAGGATATAACAGACACTGAAGAAATCCAGAGAATCGTAAGGACGTACTTTAGAAACCTGTAACTCACAAAATTGGAATGTCTAAAAGAAACTGATAATTTCTTAATACATACCATTACCAAAGTTAAATCAAAACATATAAGCACTTAAATAGACATAACCCCTAGTGAAATATAAGCAGTCATTAAAAGCACCTCCCTCCCAAAAAGAAGAACAAGGCTAGATGGTTTTTAGCAGAATTCTACCAGACATTCAAAGAAGAATTAATGCCAATACTCCTCAAATTATTTCACAAAATAGAAACAAAGGAACATTGACTAGTTCATTTTATAAGGCCTCAATTATCCTGATACCAAACAACATAAAGACTCAACAAAGAAAGAGAATTACAGACTAATTTGTCTTATGAACATAGTTGCAAAATACTCAATAAAATATGTACAAATCAAATGTAAGAGCATGTCAAAAAGATCATTCACCATGATCAAGCAGGCTTCATCACAAAGATGCAGAAATGGTTCAACATACATAAATCAATACATGTAATCCACCTTTTTTTTTTGATTTTTCGAGACAGGGTTTCCCTATGTAGCTTTGCACCTTCTCTGGAACTCGCTTTGTAGACCAGGCTGGCCTCGAACTCACAGAGATCTGCCTGCCTCTGCCTCCCGAGTGCTGGGATTAAAGGCGTGTGCCACCACCCAGCATAATCCACCATATATACAAACTGAAAGACAAAGAAAAAAAAAACAAAACAAAAAAACCTAAATATGATCATCTCATTAGAATCATTAAAGGCCTTTGACAAAACCCAACACCACTTTATGAAAAAGTCCTGGAAAAATTAAGGATACAAGGGACATACCACAACCAACGTAATGAGAGTAGTTTACAGCAAACCCATACCCCTGATTTAAATGGAGAGAAACTCCAGGAGAACAAGTCCTCTAATCACCATGAGCAAAACTCATTATGAACTCACAGAGACTAAAGCAGCATGCACAGGGTCTGCAAAAGTCTGTACCAAGTTCTCAGCCTATGTATTATGGCTTCCAGTTTAGTGTCCTTATGGGATGCCCAAGTATGGAATAAATGGGTCTCTGATTCTTGGGCCTTCCCTTTGTTTGTCCTATCCTACTTCAATGTGATAGTTTTGTTTTATCTTGTTATATTTTATTTTGTTATATTTTTAAAAAATGAATAAATAAATGAAAGCCTAGTCACTAGGGTAAAGATTAACAAGTGAACTGTCATTTATAACTGCTGGGTAGGGAAAATCATTCTCTAAAGGAATGATACTAGGTACACCAACCACTTCAGGGAAGACCTCATGTTCAGGAATAGTTGGTCAACATAATGGACAGGACAGTTGTTCTTATCTTTCTTTCTTTCTTTCTTTCTTTAGTTCTCTTTCTTTCTTTCTTTCTTCTTTCTTTCTTTCTTTCTTTTTTCCTTTTTTTCTCTTTTTTTTCTTTCTTTCTTTTTGTGTGTGCTTTTATTTGGTTGTACTGTGATCCTGTTTTATTATTTTTGAGAATGAACTTGAAGTTGGATGGGGGAAGGATCTGGAAGGACTTGGGGGAGGGGAAAATATTACCAAATGTTTAAATTTAAAAATTGTTTTATATAATAAAATATAATAAAAGGAAATAAAATGCAGGTGCTTTAGGTAGGAAAAATATCAACCACTATAAAAATTGAAAACACTAAAAAAGATGGCACTAAAATGCCAAGTTGGACAGGGCACATGCAAAGATACTGGGAATGATAGGATCTTCAAGCGAGGTTAGAGAGAAATCAGGGGGAGGTCTTGATATTAAATCTTGATCTAAAGTGGAAAATGGAGGAAGGCTAAGCCTCACAAAATAATCCTTAGTGATGGATAGGAACTAAGAGAAAGTGAAGCCAGAAGAGCCTGGATATTCCAAGGAAGAAGGTAATCAACGGAAGCCCAGTGATGAGATGAATACACAGGAATGGACACCAGATTTACAGATATGAAAGTCACTCTTGCTTTGCAAGATATGAAAAGACATTGTCTTATACCTAAAATTCTGATGTAGAAAACAAGATTTAAGGTGACTAAGTATACACTGTTTTATGTCCCTGAGGCTTATTACACTGAAGCTTCTTGTTTCATACTCAAACATAGTAATTTTAGTATTACAACATGGACTGGAAATATAATAAAATCTGTGGTGAGTTTGTATGTGTCTGCAGCTTTTTGTGACCCTGCTCAGCATCAGAGATGAGTCAATTATTCTCAAATACTAAGACATATTAAATCAGTTTATAGCCATTACAAATAAAAAAAATAATGAAAATGAAAATTTTTTACGTAGACTCATAGATATATTTACTTTTCCCTTCCACTTATTGAAAATTGATTTTTTTCTCATACAATCTATTCTGATTACAGTCTTGTCTCCTTCTACTCTCAGTTTCTTTCAACCTCTCCTCCCATCTGGATCCACTCCCTTTCTGTCTCTCATTAGAAAAGAACAAGCTTCTAAGGGATGACAACAAAAAACCAAATAAATATAAGATAAAACAAAAACAATCACATCGAAGTTGGACAAAGCAAATTAACAGAAGGAAAAGAGCCCTAGAGAAGGCACAAGAATCAGAGACCCCACACATTCACACACTCAGGAGTCCCATAAAAACACTAAACTGAAAGCTAAAATATATATGCAGAGGACCTGGTGCAAACCCATGTAGGCGTTATACTTGCTGCTTCAGTCTCTGTGAGTTCATACGAGTTTTGCTCAGCTTATTCAGAGGGCCTTATTCTCCAGGTGTCTTCCATCCCTTCTAGCTCTTACACTCTTTCCCCTCCTCTTCCACAGGGTTCCCTGAGCTTTTAGGGGGATGATAGGGTCACCCCATCTAGGGCTTTCTCTCTCTCTCTCCTCTCTCTCTCTCTCTCTCTCTCTCTCTCTCTCTCTCTCTCTCTCTGATGTCCAGCCTTTGGTCTCTGTTTTGGTTCCCATATGCTTCAGGAAGAAGCTTCTCTGATGATGCCTGAGTAATGCATTGGCCTATTAATATAGCAGAGTATGTATTTGCTTATATATGGATATTACCATTAAGTAAATGATAACCAAGCTATAATCCATAGACCTAGAGAGGTTAGGTATAGAGGAAGGGACTAAAGGGTACACATGAATCTCCCTGGGAGGGGGAAATAGAATAAATTTTATCTGTGGAGTGGGATGATGGGAATGGGAGGATTGGGTGGGGAGAGGAAGGGAGATTGAATTAGGGAGGGTTCATGAGACAGACAAAATTGAGGGGCATTTGAGGGGTGGTATGAAAAACTATTGTAGTGGAAACTTCCTAAAATATACAAAGGCAATCCTAATAAAGTCTCCAAATAACGAGGGAGATGGAATCCCAGCTGGTCATTCTTGCCATCAAATGAAGCTTCCAGTACTGGACTGGGTTACATCCCATTGAATTGTTTGCCAAAGGGGTCCCATGGAACAATCCAAACAACTCAGGCTATTGTCAAAACAACAGGTTGCTCTCTACAAACTGACTGCAAGGTCCCATTGCTGAAGACAACACCTACACAACTCACTGAACACGGAGAGCGCAGGCGGGTAATTACATAGAACCTTCACAACTATGTTCTAGATTCTTTGGTGTGGGAAGGTACTCTGCAGGCTAACAAAAGAGAAACATAAACACTAATACAGCCACAACCTTTTGATCTGCAATGCTGTCCTTGCCTACAGATTACACTAGGGAAATGGTGGCACAAAGATCGTGGGAGTAACTGACGAATGTCTAATTTGACTTAAGGCCCACTCCATGAGATGGAACCCATTCTGACACTGATTAGGTGAACAAAAACAAGACACTAGATAGCCCAGTGACCTAGGACAAAGCTAAATACTACGGTCTTAAAAGTGATAAAATGACTCTTAACATCACTCTTCATTTTATTTATTTGTGTGTATATGGGGAGTATTTGCTTGCACAGCCCCATGTGGAAGTCAGATGAAAATCTTTGAAAGTTTTTTTTTCTTCCATTATGTGGATCCTGGGGGGTCATAGTTGGTTTCTTAACCTCAACAGCAAGCAACTTTACCCACTGAGCCATCTCACCGTCCCATATTTGCTGTTTTTATAGAGATTAATGTAAAAGAAAAAGTGATAAATTCATGTTACCTGTATATTGAACAAGGTTTCATTGTAAAAAAATCATTTCATATAAGAAACATATATATATGGGAGAAATAATAACTGTGTAAATATGTATATACACATTTAAGCTTTGAAGTTAAGAAGTTAACTCTATGTTCTGTAACTTCTGGGAAAACATGAACAAATGCCTATTTATGCCAAAGAAGACACAAACAAGTGCCCAATGAACTGACTCCAGGTTTAGCTTACTGAATCAAAGAGTTCATTGGGCTTAGTTAAACGGACACAGGTGAAGAGTCACTTATAGCAGAATGGATGACTCTGGCAGCTGCATCATCAAAAACCCCACTCCCGCATGGGTGATGACTAATGAACACTACATCCTGCAGCACTCTACACAACTTGCAGGCAGCTCTGCTGAAGAGTCTCTTCTCTGCAGCAATTAGTTATTGCTTCTATAAGCCAAGGAAGGGGCTGAGGAATCATATGAGTTTCCAGAGGTTTTGTTTTGCTTTGTTTTCAATCTTACTTGTTTCTTATGAGCTTCATGAACCTTCAGAGCATTTCTTTCCTCCAGAAGAAAATGTTTCAATTCAAAGAAAATAATTACATAACACTGTAAGATTGACTATCAAATGAGATAAATTAATACCAGTGAAACTCATGAGCTAAACGCATGAAGACTGTCAGAAAGCTAATTTTTAAACCAATCTCTACTAACGCGAGAAATCCACGGAGTCTGCTTAAAGGAGTATTAGAGAAATTTATAGGATAAATTGAGGAAATACACTCACAAATACAGAAACGTGTAGACAGCTGAAGTTGTCCTCTTATCTGACTAGAGCGAATCCACCTGGCAGTTCGATCAGACCAGGAAACAGGAAGCAGGGAGAAGGGGCTCATGACTTCTCTTCCTTTCCTTTTAAGAGGTCACATACAATGACAAGAAGCACTGCCTCCTTTATACCATATATCCCAAGGTCATGGGCAGAGCAAATACCACTACACTCTACCACTTACTGTTTAATCTTCATGTTTGATTCTTTCTGTTCTTCAGTTTTCTTATCTGTAAAATGGGCATAATTTTATATACTTCTAACATTCTTGTGAAATTTATATAGGGGTAACAGTAAAATCATATCACATTATGATGTTGGTATAATTGAAAATCTAGATGGGCCTTAGTCTTACTATTGCTGATAAATTAAAAAAAAAAAACATAAACAAGTTTTCCACAGTTGTCTACAATCATTAAAGGCCAGAGAACATGATAAAAAAGTTTTGAAGACTTTACTACCTGAAGATCCACCATGAAATATCTAGCTCAGAAATACATGTAGACTGCATCTCCTATTGAATGTTTGAGTCCCATTAGATTATATGAGGGGCTTTTTAACATGGTTTTGTAGTCAACCAAAGAAACACTATTCAGTTCCATAGTCATCCTCCATTAATTCCATCATCACTCAGACCTGGGTCACCCACAATCGCCTCCTAACACACTGAGACACATTTCTGTCTACTGAGAAGCCCTCGCACAGCATGTGGAAAATGACATCTTGTTATTGCTCCTTCATCTAACTTCAGAATGGTCAATAATTCATTTTGGTCCTGAGTCGTATGGACTCTTGGGCCTTCTGGAAGGACAATGACAACACTCATCCTGAGTCAATAGTATAGATTTCTTGCTTGATAAAATTAGTGGGATCCAGAGAAAAGATCAAGGGACGTTTAAGAGCTGTGGAGGAAACAGTCAACTATAAACAGATCTCTGAGGTTTCTTCTTGTTAGCAGCTAACGGAGAGTATGCTGTCACCTATCACTCGTCAGAAGCCAAGTTTTCTTCCCATGGTCACAGCAGAAAACTTTCTGTGCACCATCTTAGGATACCAGAGCCAAACACCACATGTCAGATGCCATCCTTTCCCAAAAGGGTGGAATGTTTTTTATATCTGAATAAAACAAAATCCTATTGTCAAGGTAGGGGCATCGGCCATCACTTCCATAAGGAAACACAAGAATCTCTAAAACTACACTGACCACAAAAATGTATCCAATTCTGTTTAAATAGTATGTGCCTATAATGTGATTTTCACAAACAAAAGTGGTTTCATAAAAATCCTATCTAGTAAAATGCATAGTCTTAGTTCTTCATCTGCACCTCTCCCTAGAAATCTCTGCTTCAGGTACTTTTCAAGTTCCAACCAAGTGTTCCTCTCCCCATAATAAAGTCATCAGATCTCTGAACCAGAATGCCATGAGACAGTTG
Source organism: Peromyscus leucopus (assembly GCF_004664715.2). Lineage (NCBI taxonomy): Eukaryota > Metazoa > Chordata > Mammalia > Rodentia > Cricetidae > Peromyscus > Peromyscus leucopus. The sequence goes on from NC_051067.1 coordinate 53,279,172, forward strand.
GAGAGGGTATCAATTTCAGCCACATGGTTTTATTCTATTAGTAATATAGTTAATTTTATTCATCATAGAAACCAAAACTATACCTTAAACTTTATAGTGAACAATAAACAGCTTGAGAAGAAATGAGTCTGACCTAGTGATGACTTCAAAACTCCAAGCAAAATACTTTTTACACATTCAGGAATGGAGCTTTTGTCAGTCATGGGCACTTGATACAGTCATGCAAATGTTGTTGCCAGAAATATGATACATATTAATAGTTAAGTGAGTCTCTGTAGAAGGTGAATCTCAAGGTTGAGAGGGAGGAGAGCAGGGAAAGAGAGAGGATGCTTTATGTTTAACTGGAGATGAGATAAAATAATTTCAGCAGCAATAGCAAAAATGAAACAAAGTATCAGGCAGAAGCGAAAATGAAATGATACAGAAGATGCCATCGCTAGGAATAAGTGAGAGATTTATCACTGACAAGGCTCCATACAGACATTCGACTCAGTGCATCGTAGGTGAGCGCTAGATCGTAAGCATGAACAAATACCCTTGCATGAAATAAAGAATCGGATCAGAGTTAACAAGGCAGTACGCTAACAAGGGAGAAAAATTATGTTCAATGCTTGAAGAGATAACAGGATTTGAAAAGAGAAACTTAAAGAGAAGTGAATGAGGCGGTAAGGAGCTGTATAAAAATTTTATCTGGAATAGTTAAAAGGTAACTTTTCTATGTATGCAAGACAAAAATAGTGGACTATTAGGTTGGAAAGTTATAAATAATGACAAGGGTTTAGTTTAAACTTTCAAAAGCCCATTCATCTATCCAACTGTCTTCAGAGTGTGTATTTGAATCTGCACACTTGAGCAGAGACCAGAGATGAAACAGATATGGAAGAGAAGTATGGGTTGTATTTAAGTAAGCCTTTCTAGGAATAAAAGGGGAGTGGCACAGGGTCAGTACATTCTAGGACAAAAACAGAGTTAGTAAGATATTAATTCAAAGCCGGGCGGTAGTGGCACATGTCTTTAATCCCAACACTCAGGAGGCAGAGCCAGGCAAATCTCTGTGAGTTTGAGGCCAGCCTGGGCTAACAAGTAAGTTCCAGGAAAGGCACAAAGCTACACAGAGAAACCCTGTCTAAAAAAAAAAAAAAAAAAAAAAAAAAAAAAAAAAAAAAACACTGCCTAGAAGAGTGTGGATGGAGAACCAACACCTGCATCCCATGATATAGCTCAGGCATGGTTTCACATTTTCAGACACAACACAAAACCCTTTTGTGCCATGGTGCCCCTTTGTTTACCAGGTTTGGGTTCACCTTATATCCACACATCTGTATACTGTGTAGACTTCCCCATGTCGTTTAGAAAGTGACTTCTTGATATCACTCTTGAATTATGGCTCCCAAATGGTCCAGAATTGCCTTTGGTCCTAGGCTTCCTCCCCAGTGGCTCCTGTTGTATGTGCTAGGGGCTGTTTCAGATCATGTTTGGGCTAATTACAGAGGAAGCAGTAACATCCTGGCTCATTTCCTTGCTGGACACTCCTAGGAATTAATTGTAGTACAAAGTGGTATTAACTTCTAAAATATCTTATCTAGTTAGACATCATGGCTAAGAGAAGCCCTACAGAACATGTCACCTGTGTGACTGAACATCCCCTTCCTTTTCACATCCCTTTCAGGATCATAAAGTTCAGAATCAACTGGCTTCTCACTGATAGATATTTATATGCCTTTTATAGCAGCTTTACAACTACTCAGCCTGTTACTAAGTGGTCCTCAGGGTGTTGCATTTTTGTTTATCATTAAATAAAATTTTTATTCTGTGTTTATAAGGTCCCTTTTGTGCCTGAGGCACTGACTGGAGAAAGCAGGGGGTTGTTGATACATAGCTACCATCATATAAGAATGCAAGCAAAGTCGTTGCTATGAACAAATCATTGCCCAGATAAAAGAGGACAGGAAAGGAGGAATTTGCTTTTTGGCAGTTGAACTTTCATTTAGCAGCTGAGTTCATTCACCCTGTTGCTGCCACTGCTGATTCTGTCATTGAAATTTGAACCAACATTTCTGGGCCTTTGACATGGACTGAAGACCAGTAGCAGCTGTCTAGTGACCCTCTAGGCCTTTAGAAACACATGGAGCCTGCTGATATACTCAGCCAGGTAGAAAGAGAAGTTACTGGGTTTGGGGACTTCAGGTTTGGTATAGTTATAATTGGAATATTTTAACCATATTGCATTAATATGTTCACTAAATTCTTTGTAAACATACCGAGTCCCAGAATCACCCCCCACCACACACCCACCCCACACATACCCATTCTACCAGTTATATTACTGTAGAGGGCCCTGACTAACACAGTCAATATTATGTTGTGTTGGTCTGTTTTAATCTAAGTTTTACCTTAGTTTAAAACTTACTTTCTATGTAAACCAATTCCCCCAAATACCTGAGAAGATGTTTTATAAATTCATGCACAAGCTCTTGATCAGCTGAATCTGAGTCACCTATAAGTTGAACATGTTTTCTTCACTGAATTGAACTGTCCAAAAACTCCTGAACCAATCACACGGCCAAAAAGAGCTTCATATTTTACTGACTGTAATATAATGGGATTGTAAATATCATGGTTTTGAGCTTCATAGTAATGCTATTTTTATTAGTTGTCAATATGCATCTAAAAGGCAGTGGTTCCATTTTTTCACATTACCATGCATTTTAGATTTTATTTCTGCACTTTTCAGGTTGGGAAATCCCCTTCCTCCATTTCTTAAAATACCTTCTTCTAAGTAGCATATTTGTAAGGCTTATATGTACTAAAGTTTCACACCAGAATTTCAATTATTTTTAACATTGCATGAAGTTTTTAAATCCATTAGTAGAAACAGTGTTGGAATTTAGACTCATTAAACAGACTGCTTAAATTTATGTATTAGCTGACTGAAATTTAGGTTGTGTGTGCTTAAAGTTGGTGCTAATTATGTTGCTATGCATGTTGACATACACAGTCTTGTAAAGATATTTTTCATATTTAATTTTTGTCCACTAGACACAAACCTAGCCATACCTAGGAAGAGAGGATCTCAACTGAGGAATTCCTTCCATCAGATTGACTATAGGCACATCTATGGAGCATTTTTCCTGATTAATGATGGATTGTGGAGGACCACCCCTCTGTGAGGTGCTGCTCCTCCTGGGAAAGTGGGCCTGAGGTGTAAGCAACATTCCTTTGTGGTCTCTTCAGCACCTGCCTTCAGGTTTCCTGCTTCAAGATCTTGCTTGGCTTCCCTCCATGATGAATTGTAATCTGTAAGTTGAAATGAATCTTTTCATCCTCCAGATGCTTTGGTCATGGTGTTCATCACAACCAAAGGAAATAGAATAGAACAGAGTTGTTCCTATCTTAATGCTACTCCTTGGTTTAAACTCTGTCTTCACCACGTTGCAGGAATCCTTACAAAAACTTGGCTCTGTTTTTTTGAAAGTAGGAATTATTAACCTCCCACTTGCTCTTTTTCAGAAACTTATTCTATCTCTCGGGACCCTCAGCATAATAAACATGAAGATCAGTTTGTTGCTCTCTACAACTATGCATCTGGGTTGTGATGGGATATTATCCAATCTGAAGGCCAGTTTTCATCTTAGCTCGATAGTCTCATTTCATGAGCATCAAATGGCTTTCCATGTATTGAGATCACCAATTTAGTTAACAAAATTTTATTATTATTTCCACAGTATAAAGTTTTGGTTTTCTTCTGTTAGTTATTTTAGTGTATGCTTCTGTGGAATTTTGTTATTGATGATTTTATTGTGGTTTGTTCACAGCTAGCACACAGAAATAAAACTGATTTTTGTGTGTTTATTTTGTGAGCTGAAAAATTCATAAAGTCTTTTGTTTTAGTCAATTGAACGAGTTTGTTAGGATGTTCTGTATACTAGACTGTGTATTAACGCACATAGATACTTTTTTTTTTTTTTTTTTTTTTGAGACAGGGTTTCTCTGTGTAGCATTGTGCCTTTCCTGGAACTCACTTTGGAGACCAGGCTGGCCTCGAACTCACAGAGATACACCTGGCTCTGCCTCCCAGTGCTGGGACTAAAGGCGTGCGCCACCACCGCCGGCACATAGATACTTTTAATAATTCTGTTTTTATCTGAATGTCGGTTGATCTTTTTTCTTCCCTCCCTGACTAATGTCTTCCAGTTTAATGTTAACAATTAATAATAAAAATTAACAATAAAGAGAAGGACAAGGAGAAGCTAAGGAGGAACATAAACAAGGTAGAGAATGGATGTAATTATATTTTAATACAAATTTTAAAATTAAAAGAAGTAACAAGTGTAGGTAGTTTTTCTTGCTTTCTACCTTAGGTATTTAACCCTTGAGTCTGATGTCAACTTTGGATATTTTAAAGGAAAATTTTACTATAGTAAACTTGTTTTCATTCTTGTTTTGTTGATTGCTTTTAATAAGTGGGGTGGAAATTTATTAATGCCTTTTTTTATATCTATTGAAATAATTTTGTAGTGTTTATCCTTTATCCTATTGCTATGATATATTACATTAATTGATTTTAGATGCTAATCTTATCTTTTCCCTCTAGGATAAATCCCTCTTGATCAAGTTATATATTTATTCCATGTGATTAATTGACTGGCAACCATTTTTAGTGTGTACTCACACAAAGTTAGTTTTTCCGTGGTTCTCATGGGTATTTTATTGACATAACTGGACACAGAGAGTGAGTTAGGAGTGTTCTAACTTTTGAAATGAAATATTTGTAGTAACCCTTTATTATCTACTAAAGTCACAAATGAAACCAACTGGCTCTCTATTTATCTGCTTGGGAAGTTTTTTAATTAGTAATTAAAACTTTTTAGTAGGTCAAAGGTCAACTGAGCCTTTCTAAATTCCTCTTGACTTAGTCTCAGAAGCTTTTATATTTCTGGAAACTTGCCTTTTCACCTAAATATTTAGCTCATGCCCTGAAATCCTCTTTATTTCTGTAAGCTGATTTTTGTTAACGTTCCCTCCTTCATTCTTGAATTTAGACGCTATTCTCTCCTTTTTCAGATTGATCAGTGTAACTGAAAAATCTGCCAGTTTGTTTCTCTTTAAAAATAAACACCTTCTGGTACCCCTTGGTTCTTCTCTTTGAATTTTCTGTTTAGTGTTTTTGCTAGTTTCCCTTCTAACATTAATGATTTCTTTTTTCCTGCTGGCTTTCTTTTTAGTTCATTATTCATTGTTGCATGTATTAAAGTATAAAATTAGCTTAACTGTGGTGGTATTGTGTTCCCCAAAAATATTGTGCACCCTAATAAACTTATCTGGGGTCAGAGAACGAACAGCCACTAAATACAGAGGCTAGAAAATGTGGCACACCCCAGCACTCAAGAGCAGAGGCAGGCAGATCTCTATGAGTTCGAGGCCAGCCTGGTCTACAGAGCAAGATCCAGGAAATGCACAAAGCTACACAGAGAAACCCTGTCTCAAAAAAACAAAAACAAAAAACAAAAAACAAAACAAAAAAAAAGATCCTGCTACAGCTTACCATCTTAAGTTCTTTCTTTTTATCCCCATAACTATAAGACTTTTCAGTTGTTTACATCACTTTAAATATTGTGGTTTTGTACTGACTTCTGGCTTCACTATGTTGTACTCAGGGAAATGGCATCTAGTCTTGTCTAAGCAGTTGCTTATATTTGATTCCTGAGCTCTTTGTCTTTCCTGGAGAATCTCCAATGTGCCTTGAGATGTGTAAATATTTGACTGTTATTTGATTGAAGTATCCTATAGATAGTCTACAGAATCTGTCAGCTTTACTTCATAATTAATTATTTATTATTATTAATCAATTATTGATTGGGGATATACTAATTAAGGATAGACACAGAATGTATAAACCTAGAGAAACACAGCACGTAAGAAACTGATGCATCATATTAAAAAATGTATATGATAAAGTATAGGTATAAAATTATTATTCAGAAATGTCATTTATATGGAGACATACATTTTGGATCAGGGAAGATTTGAAGAAAAGTAAGAATTATATTTGGGCAAGAAACATGGTAAGGATTTGTCAGACATAACCGAGGAAGAGAATGGGAATGAGCCATTAAAATTGAAAAGAACTTTAAAACTGCATGCCTTGTATAAATCAAACTTGAAACTTACAGACTGAAAACTAGACAATTGTGATAAAAATGAAATATAAAATAATAAAGAAAAAGTAAGTTGATGATTTTAAAATAACAGTAAGAATTATGTTAGAGTGATGCTTAATGCAATAATTGAATGAATCCACACATGTACTGGTCACCTTTGCTTCAGGGTCCCATACTCCTGTTCATATCTCATCTGCATGCATTCATTTACATGATTTGAATAATACTCAATTTATTGCTTAGGACTTGTAAGGAAAAATATCACGTACCTGACCTCCAAAGTTATCTAATTTCAAATAAGGTTGTTACTGATTCCTGTTTCTATCCTTAGTGAATGTCCACAAATTTTCTCATAGTCACTTAAATTCACTGATATTAGTTCTCTTTGAACAGTTATACAGGCTGAACCCTGGAAATCATGAATCATGGAAATAAAAGACAGAATTATTACTAAGTTTTGTAATTGAACTCAATCTGCCCTGTTTTTGTACAATTCCCTGAGATGTTCAGCTTTGTTGAGGACTGGCACCTGCCCTTACTGCTAATGTAAGGCTTCAGAGACATTACCCAGAGGTCCTGTGTAATTTTTTATTTAATTATTTAAGAGTCATAAAACTCATAAGATCTCAAGCTCTCCTTTTCAACTGCATGCCTTGATTTACATAAATTCCTTCCAAAATGCTTCTGTTGTCTCCTAACACAGCATGCCCATATGGAGGCCTAATGAACAAATTTAATGAACCTGCCCTGATCCATTGTAAAGGACAAATTGTTTGCAACTTACAGAATCATTCTGAACGTTTATTTACAAATTTAAATATACATGGGCCCCTTGTTGAAAATAGTTTTTTAACCATTCTGGACAGATTTAGCATCTTTGAAAACAAATGAAAGTTTTTATCTGATTTTTTTATCTTTTAAAAAACAACTACGTTTGTTCTTTGAGAATTCATACATATATACAATATGTTTTGATTATATATGTCCCTATTTTCTTCTGAGCAATCCCTCACAATATCTCTCTCCCAACTTCAAACCTATATATTTTTTTCAAATCTCAATGGATCCTATGAATGCTGCCCATTTGAGCGTAGGTATGTGTACATACCCCTAGAGAACAGACACAGATAGCCTACCACAACCTGAGAGAAGAACAATTTTCTTCCTGCCAGCTGCTGTTCACTGCCAATAGCTCCCCAGCAAGGGGTGAGACCTCCCAAACTCCTACCCACCCATGCTGGGACTTCAGCTGGTTGATTTCTTAAAGTTAAAGAAGAAAATCATTCTGAAAGTTATTATATTTATTATATATAATGTATATAGTTCATATTATTTCTTATGTTTCTTTCTACAATTTACAAAATGACACTTTCAAACTGTGCAATTGAATGTGTGTGTGCACAATAGTATTTGAAAAACTATGCCATGGAGACTGGGGTACGATAGACAGTGTTGTGTTTTAGTGAGTGTTTTAACACAAAATTCCCATTTTTAAGAAAGGAAAGATATATTTTGACTCTCAGTTTGACAGTACAGTCCATCTTATAGGAAATTATGGCAGCAGGTCACATTGTGTCCAGTCACTCAAACAAGAAAAGATCAACGCTGATGCACACTTTCCCCATTTTGCTAGAAAATTCACATGGCCTGGCCTAAATCTCTGAATCACAGCAGGGAACAGCAATCTCACACAGGCACTTCAACTATTGAAAGTGTCAAAGGAACAACACCAAACTCATATAAAACTAGACGAATTATGATTTTTTTATTTCTTCAGGGTTCATTCATGTTATAGAAATTAGTTTGCTGCTTTATTGTGGATCTATGTTGCTTAAAAGGGATTTTTCTATGTTGGTTTCTCAGACCAGTCTAAACCCATCAAGATTTTAAATATAATTGAGGACTTACACTTTTGAAAAGTTTAATAAACTTCTAACTTTTAAACACCCAGTCAACTTAGAACTGCATGTGGAATTCTAAGAGTTGCGACTCAGTTTCATCCCTATCTCCTTGCCTCTCTTCTCCACTTCCTCCTTTCTCATCCCCGGCCCTCCACTCCCTTCTTATTTTCTCTATTTGTACATAACACTTGAAGTTATACTGAATGTGTTACATGTAGGTGTGTTTGAATATTTATGTCTATGTTATAAAAACATTCACGGATAAGTGTATTTTACTTGCACACACACACACCACATAGATGTCTAGGGTGGTGTAGGACAGCAGACACCCTTTCTTTGAAGCCTGGGAAGCATGACTGCTGATAAATCTCTCTAGAAACATGAGATAAATAAGATGGAGAAAAAAATGTCTCCCAAATAAAAAAAAATGTGCCACATGCAGTGCTTAGCAGTTTAGGCTCTGTACTTATATAGTAAACACAGCTTGGAAATTAATCTATTTGTTCCTTTAAGAAGAAATCAGCATCTCCAACACCGATCATGCAGCATCCTCTTTTCACTGGTCTTATCAACCCTGCTCCTCATCATTTCTCAGCACTGTGTTGCTAGGCAATTCTTGGCATGGTTGGATTTGACTAAACATATGGATGGGCACATGTGCTTGCATTCCTGTGAAACAGCCAAGACACTTCACCCACATTTGCTCCTAGAGCACATATGAGGCAAACAAGTTTCCTTCACTCTCCTTCACACCAATGACTCTGAAATGTTCAAAAACGTTGTAATTATAAAATTTTATTATATATGTATGTGTGTGTGAAAAATTAATCTAAAAAGATGTTTCATTAAAATCAAAATGTTGCAGTAATTATTTGCTCCATCATAGCTCAACAATTTAAAAACATTTTCAAGCTTCATACATTTTTTCATAAATGAGATTGTGATTTTCTATTGTCATATTTTAATCATATTGCACAGTAATGAGATTTCTTAGAGTAAATTATATTTTATTTCTTTTTCTGGGTATGAGAATATTTGCTAATGACATATGAATGTGTACTGCTAAATACAGGAAATGCAATGAGAGAAGACAGCCTTTGGCTTCTAAGAGGACACGTAAATTTTTCTGAATGCCCATTGTTACTTCATGGAGCATGGCTTCATTTTGTGTTTCCTATGATTATTCAATACCATATGCTCACAGTAAAAATGTAAAATCAATAAAAGAAAATATAAACAAACAGTATAAGCAAATATAAAGAAACAGTTCTTCACAAAAATCTCAATATGTGCATGTGTGTTAGACAGCAGCCACTGATAGACTGTCAATACACACTTACACACTTATTGACATAAGTGGATTCATCTTATACTCAACATCACCTCATATACACTTCCTACTTTTTATCACACTATCTTCCCAATATTAATCCTCCTGTAACTGGCACACAATACTATTGTGCTTATCAAAAGCTTTCCTTGGTCATAGAAGGTAAATAGACACACAGGTAGAATAGAAAAGAATAGCTGAATAAAGTTACTTTTCCAGACTATCCTTGCATTTTCTCCACATAGTATTGTACAAAGTAAACTTTTTAGTGGCAAAGGGTGAAGATAACACACCACATTTTTGTTTTCATGATGTCAGGCTTTGGCTTTAGAGATATCTGTTTCATTTGTCAAAATGGATTTCAAAGGCTTGGTAGAAATATGCTGTTAATATCTATCATACCTGAATTAAAATGAGGAAAACAAAACAGAGGGAAATTTTTAATCATGAAATAATAAACCATAAGTTTTCCCATCACCACGTGGATCTTTATACCGAGTTCACTGAGTGGTCCACCATAAAAGACTGATTGTATAAAGTACCACTCAGCTAGCATAGAACGTCAGAGATGGCAGGCCAGTTGAGCAGCTCTGTTTTCCAAAGCAAAAAGTTGGGGCAAGTGCTAGGCAAGTTATTTTTGTAGCAGCAAAGGAAATATCTGTGTCCTCCAGAATTCATTCAGGTACGCCTCAGGAGTTACTGGTTAGTGAATTTCATCACAGGTTTCTTCCTTCTGTAACTCTCAGTAATTATCCATAGGTAAATCAATTTAAATAATCTAGGAAAGAAAAACTTATATTTTGTATATGTTGTTTATATTGCAAAGCAATTTCTTATACATTAGCATGTTTAAAACTCAGCAGCATTCAAAACTAGAATGTCAAGCATTGCAGTATACTTCTGTAGCACCAGGTACACAGTCCTAGGGTGGTAAAGCAGCAATGTTAGGGAGGGCAGAGATATACTGTAGCTCTGGTGGCCCGGCTTGTTTCTGGGGAAGTCAAAGGCAAAGCATGGAGCTTTTTCTTCAGTGCCTTTGACAAACACAGAGCACATGAGGACAAATAAGGAATAGATGCAATGTCGGAAGCTTAAAAGCAGACATTGTTTCCAATCTAAGCAGCTTTGCCCATCTCATTTCCTACACCTCCATCAATCCATACCTGTAAAACAACAGAGATAGAAACATGTGAATGTGGGTTGGGTTTTAGCATAGTGGTAGAGCACTTGTCTAGAAAGTGCAGGATTCTGGGTTTGATCTCAGCTCTACATAAAATAATATGTATAAATAAAAATTATAGAAAATAGGCTATGAATTTGAGAGACATTAAGGGATGAGAGATGGGAAGGCTGGGAGGAGTAAAGGGAATGGATGGGGGAAATGATATGATTGTATTTTAACTATAATAAGAAAGTAGGTATGTGGTGATTGCATTACATACAGAAAACATCAATTCAAGATGAAAGAAACTATGTTATAGCCTGACTCTCTTCACAAAGCTAAACATTACTGTAGCAAGCTTCTTCCAATGTCTGAGGGGCGAATGAGAAAGATCCACTTACTTTCATTACAGAACCCATGGGAAATTTCCTTTGCAGGACATAAAAGAATTATTGTGACACCTGTTTATGCTGGCTTCTGTATGTCTCCATTACCATGAATTCAATCAACATGGCAGAATCAGAAACATTTGGGGACTTGACATAGATTTTTTTATGACATCATAGAAAAAAATTACTTGTTTCCTGAAACGATTCACACAACTTAAAATATAAAAGAACAGTCAGCACTTAAATAGAGTAAGTGTGCCTGAGAAGGGCTAGGGTCACCCAGAGGGCAGCGCAAGTCTGAAAAGGGATCATAAAATTGAAAACAGTTATTTTTTCTCTTGGGTTTGTGGTTTTCAACAACAAAAAAAGTGTGCAACAAATTTAGGAAGAATTTATGGGACATTTCCCACATCATATTTTATGTAAATCATAATCATCCATATGTTGTTTAGCTTGTTTGTGAAGTTTAAGAGTAACTATTTAGAAAAATGCATGTCTTGTGGGGTTTGAAAAGCTTATGCTTTTAAAGAGAGGCCCATATGTTGCCATGAGGAGATACATTTTTCCAAGATATAGATATTCCCTCTAAACAACATATTGCTTCAGAAATTAACTTCTCCTACCCAGCATGTCTTTAACACTTTATTAAAAGGCAAATTATTTCACATTTTACAATGAGATAAAGGATAATCAAAATTTGTCCCACATGTTATACACAGAAATAAATTTTACCTGGAATTTTACTTATGGATGAGTCCTCCAAAGTTAATATATTTCCTATGATGATATTTATTTTTATAAAAAGCATTGCTCCTTTAGATAACGAAGTATATATCGAGGGTTGGAGAGATTGTTCAGTGGTCAATAGCACCATTCTTGCAGAGGACCTGGGTTCAGTTCCCAGCACCTGTATCTAGCAGCTCAAAACTACCTATAATTCCAGTTCCAGGGAATCTGATGTCTTCTTGTGGCTTCCATGCATTCCAGACTTACATGTGATACACATATACATGTATATCCACTAACACATTAAAAAAAATCAAATAAATCATTTTATAAAAGCAGCTATTGATAAAGGCATTTAGAGAATACTCCAGCAATCTGAGACACAAGCCATGAAAAACAGTCACCTTAGGTTTAAGCAGAGTGCTGGTTAATGTACTCTATGCATAGGAACTTGAGCCAGCTTCTTCCTGCAGAAGTCAGGGAGTGTTCTACCGACTTGCCTTCTGCATGTTAGGCACTAAACAGAAAGCCACAGCCTTCTTCCAGCGCATTAACATTGTTCATAAAGAAGGCAGCATTTCTCTAAGCCAGCTGCTTCATGCTGTAATTCCCTGTTTCTTCCCAGCCCACATTCCCTCTTCCAGACCCTGTTTCTATTGTCACTCCACATTGCATCAGCACTGGCAGACAGCTGCAAGACACAATAGGATTGAATGATCAACCAGGGAGCTCCAAACACCACCCTGCAAATGGCATGAGAAACCCTCAGGGTAATGAATGTGTTGTAAAGAGAGGTTATTATGCTTTACCAATTGCATTCTAAGAGTGTTCGTGCATCAATACAAATGATACCCATACTATTTTTGTAACTTCTTTTCTTTGGCATGTTTAATTAGAATAAGGCAATGAGTGCATGTTACACTTGTCTACTAACTTCAAGCACAGGAAGACAAGAGATGTCATGGGAACAATACCTAGGGTTTTATATGGTCTTTAGCTTAAAATTAAGAGTTGTTAATTGTTTAATTAAATATATATTATGTATGTATATATATACATACATATATATATATTATACACACACATTATACACCCAGAGACTCATACTTAAACGTCGGGATTTATTTGCATTTTCATTGCAAGCTTGTGAGTTCTAACTCAGACATGATTGGTGGAATGGTGAGGCTATATTTAAGCCTAAACAAACCTATTAAGAAGCTCATTATCCTGAAAATTCTAGCAGTTGGGAAGTACAGGCAGAAGATTATGAGGGACTAGTCTTGGCTACATGTGAGAGCCTCTTTCAAAAAGAAAAGGGAAATTGAACAGGAGGGAAGAGAAGAGGAGGAAAGGAAAGGGAAGAAAGACAAATAGAGAAACCACTACCTACCTCTGCTTTTCTTATCAGTTCAGCCTGTTTTTTTTTTTTTTTTTTTTTTTTGGTTTTTTCGAGACAGAGTTTCTCTGTGTAGCTTGAGAACTTAATTCATACATAAAATGGATTTAGATCACCCCATCTCTTTCTCTCTACTTCTTCCCTATCACCCATACCACTTATCCCTCTCAACTTCATTGTTTGTTCTCTGTCTGTCTGTCTCCCTTGACACTAAGTCCACTTAGTGTTGCCTACATGTGCATAAGTGTAAGACCATCCACTGGAGTCTTTTCGGGGCTGCTCCCTGAAGAAACTTACTCTTTCTCCCCCAGTAGCCATCAATTGCCAATAGCTTCTTAGCTAGGGGTGGGATCCTTCCCTATCCATGTTGGGATTTTGATTGGCTTGATCTTGTGCAGGTCTTGTGTTTGCAGTTACGCCTGCTGTGACTTCATGTGTGAGATAGCCTTGACAGGGCACTTATTTGAAAACATTTTCCTAGTGTTACATATATCAGCTTGCTTCAGATGGATTTTCATACCTTGCTCTGTCCCATTAAGGGTCACATAAAGGAGAAATTAATTCTAGTATAGTAACCATTTCATTAGAGAGATAATGTGTTTGAGAGTTCTAATTCTTCTACAGAGCTTTTTCCCTTTTGGGGGGGGGGCACACGGTTGTGTGTGTGTGTGTGTGTGTGTGTGTGTGTGTGTGTGTGTGTGTGTGCATGCATATACTCATGAGTGCAGACCAGACATCAATATCAAGTGTTTTCTTCCACTGTTTAAAATAATTTTTTCATACAATACATTCTGATCATGGTTTGCCCTCTCTCATCTCCTCCAGGATCCTCTCAACTTCCTCACTCATCCAACTCAATGCTTTCTTTCTCTCTCTTTAGAAAAACAAAAACAAAACTCTTTAAAAATGAATAAAAAGAAACATATCCACATGCAGACACACTGAAAGAAAGAAAGAAAGAAAGAAAGAAAGAAAGAAAGAAAGAAAGAAAGAAAAAAGAAAGAAAAGCACAAAATTATAAGCCATAATATACAAGAAAATGACCAATATGGTAAAAAATAAAAACAAGCCAAACAAAGCAATATGAGAAAAAAAAAAAAAAAGAAAAAATACCACTGAGTTTGTTTGTTAACCATCTACTTCTGGGCCTGCCTTTAAGTGTGCTTTGTATAACTAGTGAGACTCCTTGGGAAAAAACTACGTTTTCCTTTGCAAGTGGTTGAAGATAGCTTCTTGGTTACCCTGGGAGCACATGTACACTTCCCCCTCTCAGTGCTGGGACCCCATCTAGTGTGGACCTGTGGAGGCCCTGTGTATACTACTGCAGACTTTTTGAGTTTAAATGTGGGTCGGTTCTGTTATGCCAGGAAGACAGTTTCCTTAGTGTCCTCTATTTCTCTGCCTCTTAAAATCTTTCTACCTCCTCTTCTGCAGACTTCTCTGAGCCCTGAGGGGCGAGTTTGAAGAAACCTCACATTTAGGACTGGGTGACCCAAGGTCTCTTATTCTCTGAATACTATCCACATATGTATGTCTGTATTAGTTCCCATCTACTGCAGAAGGAAGCATCTCTGATGACGGCTGAGTGAAACACCAATCTATTGGTGTAGCAGAATATTACAAGTTACTTTATTGCTATGTTTCCGGAAATGATTACATCATAAGCGCCCTGCCTTACTGATTAAATCCATCCATTAATGGATTTAACTATGAATAGACTTGAGAAGTAATGGAACTGTGGAGGTTATGACCTGGCTAGAGGAAGAAAGAAGTGAAAAGGGACACGTCCTGGTGAGCTAAATCTTGACCTAGCCCTTTCTTGTCCTGCTACCTTCTGTTTCCGGTCTGCCATGATGTGAGCTGTTCAAACATGACTGCCACACCACACAGAATTGAATCTCTGTGTTCCAACATGGCCTCTGCAGCCCAAAAGAGTGAACCCTCTGCACACATGAAAAAAAAAAGTTTCCTCATTTTAGGTTGTTAATGTTAGATGTGTTACCACAGGAACAAGAAAACAAGCACTCTCATGCTCCTATAAGTTGTTACGTAACCTCTGCCTTTGCTTCCTTTGCGTGCACACTAAGTACATTCAGCTCATCTTTTCATGCAGACGCAGGCTTTTTTCTTTGACATCATGAAGATCACTAGTATTCAAGCTTTTAGTTTGATCAGCCCTAAAGCCAGGACATATTTTTACAAATGCGATTTATCTCACATAAAATGAATTCTGTGCCTAGCATGCACAAGGTCCTGGCCAATCCTGAGAGAGAGAGAGAGAGAGAGAGAGAGAGAGAGAGAGAGAGAGAGAGAGAGAGAGAGAGAGAGAGAGAGATGAATTTTGGAGACAGCTGTGAAGTCCCCAAATCCAAAATGCTGTCTTCATCTCACACATAATTTTGTAACTTGAGAATGTCAAATAGTTTTCTTATTTTTAGTTTAAAGGTGCAATAAAATTGTTGGTGTAGAATGGTGTCTACAATAGTTAAAAGTAATGAAAAATTCATTCTTTCAGGTTTTCTGCACTCAAAATTCAAAACAACTAATTTGAGTGTTTATGTGACTTTTTTCTGAATTGGTAGAATGTTTGAGTTGCTGAGGTATCACATTGGAGCAGTCTATGACATTCATCTTGATCTTCTTATTCCCTCAGGTGCCATTTCCAATAAATATATGCACTCCATAAAACCAATGTCATAAATATAGACAGCTGACTCATAATACTAACAGGATTTCAATTTTCTCCAAAGAATGTGCAAAGCCATTCAGCTCCAATCCATGTGGGGGAAAAATCTCTGAAACTTGTATTTTTAGCATGCATCTTATTTTATTATATAAGAATGCTGAGAAACAGAACAAGCTCATATCTACATAGAAAAAACAACCCTGAGACACAGTACTACTTTTATTACCAGTGAGTATTGTGGCTGCGGGCACATTCCTCAAAGAGGGTTTAAAACACTATTAACCAATCAAAAATATTAGAAATATTTTTATATGCAAAGTCCTGAACTTGATATCCTGAGATAATAATGAAGTATAAGAGATGTCTCGGGCAAAATTATATAATGTACTGCAGGTGGCATAATACACCTAAACTGGCAAGGAGTAATTTATAGAGGGCTTCCTACTTATAAACAATATATAGCAGACTTCTGAGCACAATTCAGGAGAAGGTGAAATAGTAACTGCATGTTTACATGGGAAGGACGGGTGTGTATATATGCAAATATCCAGGTAAATTCATGTATATGTCTGTATGCATCAACAATGATTATCTGAGCTTGTCTTTGTTTTGAAACTGGTTCTCACTATTTAGTCCAAGATGGTCTGGAACTCACTGTGTGGCCCCGGCTAGTCTTGCACTTATAATCCTACCTCCTCAGACTTCAATTGCTAGAATTATCAAAGTATGACAGCACCTCAGCTATGTGTCGTGTGGTGTGTGTGTGTGTGTGTGTGTGTGTGTGTGTGTGTGTGCATGTGTGTGTGTGAGCGCACGCATGGGTTCTATGGATATGTGAGAAATCAAACAGCTTGGAAAATGGTTCACGTTTGTTAGCCAGGAAACTCATAAAAGGCTCATTTTAGTGGCAATGTATTTAAGGGAAATTTAATTATTGCAGTTGAAAGAACTCTAAGAATGATGTGTAGTGAGTATATTTTCATATGCTGGAAAGGTCTGGCAAGGACCGAGCTTGTATCAATGGCTGTAAGAGCCCTGGCCTTAGTATCCATGGACAAATATTACAGTTGAGACAGATCATTGCACTCCATCTTGATTTATTCATCATAGTCCTACCAATTTTCTTTCTCATTCTTCATTTTCAGGTCTCTCCTATCTGTCAGTTTGACATAACCCAGAGTTGTCTGAAGGAACCTGAGTTGAAACATTGTTTTGGTCAGATTGGCATGTGGACATATCAATGAGGAATTGTCTTCCTTGATGTTTGTTGTGGGAGGGCTTATCCCACTGTGGAAGGGACTATGATTAAGCAAGTGGGTGTGGCTATATTAAAAACTAGCAGAAAGAAAGCCAGAGAGCAAGCCAGTAAGCATCATTCTTTCACAATTCTTGTGTCTAGGTTACTGTTTTAACTTTCCTCAATAATAGTCTAACCACTAAACCGAAAAAAAAAATCAAAACAAACAAAAACCTAACCTTCCCTTCCACACATTTATCACAGACACAAAAAGCAAATTAAGACAAAGGCAGCATGATACTAACACGTTAACATTTAGTATATCTTCACTTACATTATTTTTAAAGACCAGTATTTGTGTGTGTGCTCTTAATTTTCATTTTGCGTACCTTTAAGTAGATGTAATTGAGAACATGGGTGTTTACTTTTTACTATTTATTTACATTATATCTTTCCACTAAGTTCTCAGTTCTCTCTCTCTCTCTCTCTCTCTCTCTCTCTCACACACACACACACACACACACACACACACACACAATTCTCCACAATGTGTGCCATTTTAGCATCCATACTCTCCTTTTCACTTCAAACTGGTTTTATCATTCAAATTCCTTGGAAAGAGAGTCCATAGTCTGCATCCCTGTTCTGTGTTCCCTCTCTCTTTTTTACCCTCACCTTTAGTTCAGCGACACTGTCCTGGGAAAGGTTACAGACAGCCACACAGACTGCATGTGCATTTCTATCAGTTTTCTTATATCCCTGGAATAGGCAGCTTGAAGTTGTTGAATCTTTTCCTCTTCTGGGATGTCTCCTCTCTCAACTTCTATAACACTCATTCATTCCCCAGTATTGTTCACCTTCTGACCTTTCCTTTTTCTTATGCATACTAAATGCATGAAGGCACTAAATGATATGGTTTCTTATATTTGAAAATCAAATAAATGCACCTAGGTTTGTCAGCAAGATTGAAAAACCAGAAGCATGTCCTGTCACTGACCAGACTTGAAAGAACCACGTGATATAAAGCCTGCTACAGACTTCGGAAAGAGCTTTCTCAAGGTCAGGTGGCAGCTGTAAATGCCATAATGGTCCCCCTCTTCGAGTGGTTATTGCTTTCTGTCTAATAACACCCTAGAACTGCTTTGCTATTTTCCACCCAGAAATTGGATACCCCGTTGCTAAACTGCCCTTAACTCATAGCAGCACCTAATCCCTAATTAATCCTCACTTCCACTAATCCCTCCAAAGAGCAAGCAATTCAGGACTGATCCCTGCTGCCCCCAGCTCTGCATCTTGTTTCTCTCTACAAAGGATCCTTCCACCTTGTTGTTAAGATACATCTTCACTCCTGTGCAGTGCTCTGTGGCTGTACCAGATCAAAACATGTGATGACAGGATAGTATTCACATATAGATATCTATGTTTTTCACACTAAAAACATGCTTACCGTGTCTCTAAACACACATCCTTGACCAACAGGCAAGATCAAAAACATTTAATCTTGCTTAGCATATGTGAGTCATTCAATATATCTCAAGCCCTTTAAATTATATTTACTTTATATATGCAAGTTTATAGTATATACTATATGTTAATGATATATGCACACATACATGCATAAATATGTCCATGAATATATATAATGTCCATAAAAATTATCATAGTTTAAGCAATCATTTGATTTAATTTAAACTGGTAATGATACAGTTCTACCTATAAAGTTAATAAATTACTTTTTATAGTTCAATGTCTATAGCACTTAAAATTGTATCAGCTGTATGTGCATCAATTTTATTGACTTCCAATAAAAATGAACTTCAGAAGTATCTTACTCTTAGAAATGCTCACTGGCTTCTTTCTATAACTATTAAAACAAGTAAGTATATTACATAGATTTAAACACAAATTTTACTCTAAAAACTATACATTATAAGTATATTAATCCTACATCCTAAATGAATAGGAAAAAACTGCTCATCTCACAGTGAAGAAAAGTCTAAGAGATCACTTGTTATAAAGACATCATTGCAGAAACTCAGAGACTAAATTTACCAGAATGAGGAAAAGACAGAGAACATCTGATTTCTCAAATCAAATCTCTGCCTACTAACATCTTTTGATAGCTGACACTCAAAGCCTTAGAAAGTTCCAGAATTTCATGAAAGTTAAAATTGTGTTGTGTTATTGATCATATATTTTGAATAAAATAAAATGAAAAGGTAGTTTTCATTAAGTCTCATTAAGATATGTTTGAAATAGTATATACTGAAATGATGCCACCTCTATTTATGAAGCAATTATTGGGAAGCATAATGAAAGCATATGAACTGATATAAGGTATTTGATATTCTTTCTAATTTAAAATTTTATTGTGGCTACTCCACATATTTTACTGCCTATAAACATTTCACTGCATATAGATTTTTCTGACATAGCCACAATATAAATATACAACTGGAGATACTGGTTAAAAGTAACACCCAGGAGTCATTTTAATTTTCATCATTATTGTACTGCAAAACGGTCTGCTTTCAGTCTCATCACTATGCAAGGAGAGGTTAAGGCACAGCTATTCAACTGTTATCTTGTTGAACCCAGCTATGACTTTGTGTGGAGCTTTGTCAGTTTTCATAATACAGATTAATTTTTAAGCACAGATGAAATATTTAAGACAGAAACTTGGAACAGATTTATAAAGTTTATCATATGAAAATCTCAACCATGTGTCTTGGGTCTTCATGAAATAGATTAATTTACATTTTACTTGCTGAAAGACTTATCTCTGTAAGATTTAAAAGTGAAAACTGTAGAATGTGAATTTCTTTATTATTTCCAAACAGTGACTAAATACTTAAATGCATCTCACTCAACATTTCACTTAGGAACTGTTTCCACACATTAATTTTCTCTAGATTTACATACACTTATGCACGTGCAGGGTATGTGTCTTTTGTGTAATGTTCATGGATACATTGAAACTATTTATGTATAGTAAGAGGTTGGCAACTATTAGAGAATTTCCCAATGACTGTAGAGATTTAAACTATCTCTCCACTCTTCTTCCTTGACATTCTCCCAGATGTTCATATACATGCACATATACACAGAGACATACATACAGACAACACATGCATGTATATATGCATAAACCTATATGCACCCGTTGAGCATGCCTGCACACACACACACACACACACACACACACACACACACCATTGCCTATCTTCTCACACTGTCTCTGCAGGCCCTGGATATCTACTCCTTGCTCTCCACACTTTCTTCTTATCTGCACAGACCACACAGAAGCTTTCAAGTCTGAATTCTTGGCTCACAGTTGCCCCCAGCTTTATATCTTCAATTACTCCAATAGACAAGTACTCTCTTTTCTGAATCTAACTTCCTAAAGTTCCTGTGCTCACACTGATGGAATACTTTGTAATTATCTATGTGTATGTCTTTCCTCCCTAAAACATTAGCTTTCTAGAGATAGCATAACTACAAGGAACAATATCAATGGGAAGTTGCAATAAATGCTGGTTTGGGGGCGTTAAGGTATGATTCCTAGTGGTAAATCCAAATTCTGAAGGCCTGTTCCCCAGGTTGGGGATCCTTAGAGAGGAAAAACATTCTCTTGCATTTTTTTTCCTCTGGTCAATATTTTGACCAGAAAAGGTACTCAGAAGAACAAGCTACTTTATGAAACCTATTTACTTATGTTAATATTTTTTTTTTCTGGTTTTTTTTTTTTTTTTTTTTTTTTTTTTTTTTTTTTTTTTTTTTTTTTGGTTTTTCCGAGACAGGGTTTCTCTTGTGTAGCTTTGCACCTTTCCTGGAACTCACTTGGTAGCCCAGGCTGGCCTCAAACTCACAGAGATCCACCTGCCTCTGCCTCCGAGTGCTGGGATTAAAGGCGTGCGCCACCACCGCCAGGCTGTTAATATCATTTTTAAATGCCCTGAAAAAAAAAAAAAAGTCAAATGAAATTTGACCAAGTATCTGGGTATCCCAGTCAACTTTTACATTGATGTAGCTGTCAAAACAGCTTCATGTAAGCAGTTATTTTAGATACTGTCATCTATGATGCTCCATTAAAACGGTAATGGCTAAAGATCAAACTAAAATACTAGGTAAATATCAACACTATTGACAAATTTTTTTTCATCTTTAATTATTTCAGTCTGCCTATCTCTCTGAAGGAATATATGCATATGAGTGCCTATGGAGATCAGAATAGTGAACCAGATTATATGTACTGGGGTTACAGGCACCTGTGATCCACCCAACATGGTGCTAAGAACCCAACTTGTCTCCTTTAAAAGGGCAGTTCCTGCTGTTAACTGCTGAGCCTTTGCTCCATCCCCACCAATACTATCCAGTCTTAATAAACCCTCAGTATAAGAAAAAGTGCTAATTGTCCTATATATAGTCAGATAAGACAATTAATCAAAGGATGGAAAATTACACTTAATCTCTCTAATATATTGGCTATGGGAACATAGATTTTAGAGTACTATGAGATCATTTTGTATCCACTGTTATACATGTTGTATATCTGTTGGAAAAGTCCCAGTTTATACCTGTGGTTCCAGGAAAATGATTAATAGAGTTATTTTCCTACTATTAAAAATATTCAGTCTTGCATGAAAAAAATTGACGATATGAATCACAGGACATCCACCAGGAAGTAAAGGTATGGGTGGAGGGAGAGGTGCTGGACCAGCAAGACTTCAAGGCATTCATCTTGGTTCATGCCAGTGGGCATGCTCTTCCCTGGTGCCCAGCTGTCACTTATCTTCAGCAAGTGCCACTGGGCTTATTTAAGTCTATGCGTCAAAGGATCCAATTATATCCAGTTCAGGATAGGTAGCACTTGAAACACAAACAATCATCTTATGCCAGGGTTTGCTGGAAACTCTATATGTTTTATGACTTTTCCTAGCAAGACTGGTTCCACTCACCTCAATTAGAAGGGGTAATCACAGACCAAAGAAACTATTCCATTCAAGTACAGCATACTAAATCAATGAGTTAGTTAGGATTATACTCAGGAGTCTTGGTGAGGGTTTACTAACAGAAGCAAAGATGGCTTGGTCAGCTGCATCACTGAGAAGTCCACCACAACACAGGAAATGACTCATAAAATCTATACCACTAGTTTATCCTGTACAACTTCCCTGCAGCTTCACCAAGGAGACTTCTCTATCTCAGCAACTGCTTGAGGAAAATCTTGAGGAGACCCTTCAAGCCTTATAAGTTTTATGATATTCCTGAGTCTTAAAATTTCCTTGTAAGTTTCAAAAACCTAGCCGGCTTCTCTCCTCCCTGAAGTAGGAAAGGTTGCAACCCAAAATAAACAGCTACAGGACATGGCATCATTACCACCCATTCAAGATTCCTCAGTACTCCATCATATGACCAAAAGGCAAGCCATTTTATATTCCAAGCTAATTTTCTTGATTTCTCATTAAATTGACAGCTTTTTTTTTTTTTTGGTTACTATTTCCGGAGCAGTGTAATAAGATAAAATCCCACCAGTTTCAAAATCAAGTGCTATATATGCTATTGTTCCCTGGTGGCAACTGTAATATTTTCTCTTCTACAGAAGTGGATTTTCCACATTAATTTAACCATGCTGGGCCCCTAAAAACGTCAGGTTCTTGAAATCGTGTATTTTTCCTCTGTACTTGTGTAAACTCTGAATCTTCTTCTGAGTATCTAAGATAATTTGTACTTCCTTGCTTACCATGTCAGATTTTCATGTTGCATATACTGAATTAGCTTGTCATCTCCAGCTATAACTGGAATTCCAACATCCTACATTATAAGAGACACCAGAGAATTAGAATACCTTGAGCTTAGTGCATAAAGACAGGTAGGTTTCTGTTCTCATACTCTGAGGGTTCATTTTTTTCTCTGCTTTTTTATTTCTAGTCTGTTTTTTAAAATCATATGTATATTTGTAGGTCTGTGCATGTGAGTGCAGGTGGCCATAAGAGGGTTTCAGAGATCTTTAGAGCAGGAGTTAGAGATAGTTGCAAGCTGCCTCCTACAAATGCAGGGACCCGACCAAGGGTCATCTGCAGAGCACTATGTGCTCTTAGCCTCTTGTGTGTTTCAAGAAGGATTTTAAGTCCATTGTCATTGTGTCGGCTCATTTCTCTCATTATTTATAATTGTGTCTTTCTGCAAGTTGTAGTTGCCCTAGTAAGCAGTTACATCACTTTTGGAAAAAATAGAGTCATAGTTTCCCAAACAAATGCAAAGCATGGAAGGTGGCTTCCACGGGAAAGGAAGCTTCCTAGTTCCTGCCCAGGGAAGTTTGGTAAGCTCAGTCATTGTGTTCACTCTTCCCTTGAGATTTCTGACATTGAACATTTTTCTATATCTCATCATTTTCTTTTGTCAGGTCCTCTATGTTCCTCTTCTTGCCTACTAGTTCATGTCTATTGTTTCAATTTTCTTTGTTTTTTAAAATGTTTTATTAGCTGAGAACTCATCATTAGCTTTATTTACATTTGTATTTTTCATTTATACTTCATTGCATAATAATATGCTCCACAATATACGCATATATACTACCTTGAAACATAAGAACATAAGGATGTCTTAGTTTGGTCATGATGCTCCTAGCTAGGCTACTATTCTTATTCTTTGGTGCTCTGGCTGCCCCATTTCTCCCACCACCTACCTCTTCCACCACTAATTTTTAAATAGTCTAATAAACGATAAGCTTCTCAAAAACTGAGCAACATGCATTCTCACAAGATTCAATGCATCTTGCCTAGACCAGTGACAGGCACATGGTGATCCAGATGCTGTACACTGGACTGAACCAAAAAGAGTTTGCTCTTCTCTTAAGCATCAGTTCTCAGCAACATCAGGATAGATGTACCTGATTAACTACTTAAGAAGTGTCAGGAAAACCTCCAAATGTATTTCTTTCACAAGAGTGCTCTATTTGGAAACTCTCAACTTCCATTACCATGGAAACCACCAAGATTCATCTGTGAATTACAGTTCAAGGATTTTTTTGGGGGGCGGGGGGGGGCTGGTTGTGTATAATTAATTTTTTGTTATGTGTTTTTGATACACAGAAAACACTACTGCAATATGCACAAAATCACTTAAATTCTCTGATTTTAAAAGCTGTAAACTATGGAAGGGTCATGGGGGCCATCTCAATTCTTGTCCTGCCACTATTAAAGCTGTTGTTATTAAATACATGACTTTAAATAAGATAAACCTATTCTTCACCTAACTATCTCCATTCAAGTGCTGGCTTAGTAAAGGGAGTAGCTCAAGTATTGTTTAAAGTCCTTCAGAGCCAATAATGTGGATCTAGTTTAGTTCAAGCAGTTTTCTTACCTTTCATATGACACACATGCAGTATTAATGCCTGAGTACTAGAAGAGAAACAGTCCTATCACAGAAATCTGTCCTTGTCTTAATCATATTGGTGACACATTCTACCTGGAGCTTATTAAAAGATTTTAAGTGGGTAGTATTGGCCCAATAACCAATCTGAAATCAACAATTTTTAATATATCACCAAGTAAATAATATCAATAATAGTGATAATTGTAAACTGGACATGGAGGCACATGCCATTTATCCATGTATGTGGGAGGCAGAAGCAGGAGTATCTTTTTGAGTTTGAGGTCAGTCTGGTAGACATAGATTGTTCCAGGACAGCTAGAACTAGACCCTGTTTCAAAATTCCAAAAAAACAAACAAAACAAATAATGATAATTATAATAATGTTACTGCTACTTTCTATGTTATACATGTTTCAGGCACTGAGATAGACATGTTAGAATAGTCTATAGGAATGACTTTAAAAAGGACGCAGAGATGGCTAAGTCAGTTTTTTAGTGTTCAAATTCAATTATCAGTGTCCATGCTAAATAGCCAAGCATGCTGGTGAATGTTTGTAATCATAGAACTGGAAAGATGGAGAAAGTCATGTCTAATGGCTAGCCATCTAGGCTAATTGGCTATTCTGAGCCATCAAGAGACCCTGTCTTAAGAAAATAATCTCACATAATCTGGGGGACAACATCCAAAGTTGTCCCTAACCTGCAAATGCACAGATACACACACTGGCAATTTATCCATATCCATTCTCATAGAACACTGAAGTTTTAAATTAATAAATTAAATAATAGCTCATAATCTCTGTGTTATAAATAGTAGAACCAGGTTTAAACTCCTGTCTTTTAACATTCTAGCCTTATCACTTCCCTACAATGTCTTTTCCTTTTAGTGAAGTAGCTATGAAGGGCTCTTTAGTTCCACTGATATTTCATGAAATTGTAGTGTCATAATTTTCTGATAACAACTACAAAAATCAACAATTTAAAATCTGACAAAAATCAAATTGAAATCTCATATTTCCATTTTTTCTCAGTCATTGCTTATAGGGTTTTTATGATTTTTTTTAAAAAAAGTCCAAGCAGGTTGTTTCCTTCAAAAAAATGCTAAAGCACTTAAAAGGACTAGTGAGATGGCTCTGCATGATAAGGATACTTAGCTTGCATTCCTACTGACCTGAGTTCAATCCAGGGATCACACTGTAGAGGTAGAGAACTGGTACCCAAAAGTTGTCCTCTCGCATCCACATGTGCACCGTGGAATGTACGCATTTACACACATCACACACACATACACACACACACCACACAACACACACACACACACAACACACGGTGATAACAATAATAAAAACAATTACATTAAATTGTAATTGTGAGTAACTGTCTAAGAAATATGTCATAATGTAATGCATCTCAGGTATCCAAGTTGATAGACTGGTAAAATAACTTGTTCCATCTCTGTATGTCCAATAACTTGGTTTTATTATTACTTGTTTTCTATGATCAAATGGCTTAAATGGTTTATTTAATGTTTCAGATTTTTCATAATCATGTGTTGATTAATACATAGTTCTTAACAGTAATTTTGTCACTAATAAGTTCAATGCCACAAGAGAAACAGCTACAAATTGGATGACCCAATCACGGTAAAACACCCCAGAAATAGACCAGGTGGAAAACCATAAGCTTACACTACAGTGTGGAAGATAATCACATACTTTTCCTTCTATTGCTTTGGATTGCTTACTTTTCTCCCTCTTCTATTGTATATTGTTTTAAATGTGGCCAAATGTTGGTTGCCATCTCTTAATCTTTTGAGATTTAAATTAAATTGAACCAAGGCTTAGAACCAAGGTGTTTGGAATAGTGACATCTGGGCTGTAAGACCAGACACTCCTTTAAATTTTATTCTTGCAGAACTTTTCAGTCTCCTGGCAAAGTCCATTTTCTTGGAAATCATGCTATGGTAAACACTGCACACTTTTTCAATTACATTTTTTAACTTATTGTGTATGTCAGTACAATGGTGCACATGTGGAGTTCAGAGGACATGTGGAAGTCAGTTCTTTCCTTCCAACATATGGCTGCTAGAGCTTCATCCACTGAACCATCCCAACAAGTCCTTTGTACATTTTTAAAAGCTACATTTATCTATCATGTATGGTACAAACATTTTATGTGATTCTGAACCAACAGCTAGCATGCAGGACATTCAAACTTGGCTGAAGTTTTGGAGCCTGGAAGAGGAGTAGAATCATATAACATATAATTTAAGTTCCATAGAGGATAATGAAAACCCTGAACCTTTCTCATTAGCTGGTTTTATACCTGGCGCCGAAGCACCTGAGAGTGACTCATCCTTGCCTTCAGGGCCACTTCATCTCTAAAAGGTGCTCATCCTGTTGTTTGTGGGGGGTGGGGGGTGTTTGTTTTCATATGTCTCTGTTTAGTTATGTTTTAATTGATGTTATTTATACTCTGTTGGTTAGACATTCACCTAAATTAGAGCTAACAGCATCTTCCTTTAAAAACAAAAACACAAAAGAGTAGAGCAAAAGTCAACTTAGGAACTTTTTCTCTCCCTCAGTCTCTGCTCCATTATTTATTTATTTATTTATTTAATTTTTGACAGTGCACATATTTATATTTTAATAGTTTTAGTCCATCATTTTTGAATGGTATAATGCAGAAGAAGTTATAAAATGCATAGCATAATTAGTATTTTGGAAATAATCCTAGACAGTTGGTTAAATTCAATAGCTAGCCTTGACTGAGTGGTGTTCTGTGCATTGCTGTGTACAAGCAAGCAAATGCTAACCATTGAAATGAGAAGGGCTGAGGGCTCTGTGCAGAGCTTGCAACATCATGGTGTGCAGATAAAGTCATGTGAATTCAGTGAACATTTGAAGGCAGGCATAAGAGGGGAAAGCACACTGCAGACATGGAAAAGTCTCAGGGAAGTTCTAATGGAGACTCTTAGCCTAGGGAGGCTGGGGAGGTTCACTAGAAGTCTAGCGTATATGAGATCAGGGGCATAAGATGTTCACCTTTCTCTGGTTAACTCTAAACTGGAGAAAATAAAGCAAAAGTTAGAGAGGCTGTCAGTTATTAATCAAGTCCTGAGTATTTGTAACTAATTAATAAATGGGTTGTGGCTTGGCCTTCCAAGCTGACTCCTCTAGACAATGGTATGAATCCCATTGCCCTAAGCAGTTTAGCCACTGTTAGTTCCTATTTCAGCTCCTCCCCACAGGAGGCGGTCCTACTGTGAACATCATAAGAAAAAATGAGGAAACTGATGCAACAAGGGATTCAGTAGCTGCTTAGAGACAGTTCAGGTAGGAACCTGTGCACACTAACAACTTCTGCAAAAGCTGGAGGGTGAGAGTAGGATCTGACAGGACCATGGGGAAACTAACAAACTCAGCTGTCTGTGCTAACCACCCCCTTCATGAACAGCAGTCAACTTAAGGAGAATGTTCAGCGTTTGGAACTAATGAAGGTTTTAATTTCCTTGCTGTGGAGTTGACGATGAAAGGATAGTGATTTGCACTTAGACAACAGAGAAAGGCTTGATGTACCAGATCATCTGGAGAAAGGACTGTGTACTGGGACCTGCATGTGACAAGGTTGCTTTCCTGGATTTGATTTGGCATAGAGAGAGGCTAAAAGACCATCTTCTTCCTCCAGGAAGAGGGCATGAGCACAGTCTTTCTCGGTTTCCCCTCCCTCTTCTCCTCTTATTCCCTCCCACCACCTGCCCTCCCCACTACCACTCATGGTCCACTACTCCTGTTTCTGTTCAGAAAGGGGCAGGCCTCCCATGGGTATCAACAAAGCATGGCATATCAAGTTGCAGTAAGACTAAGCATCTCCAATTGTATTAGTTGTCACTCTAATCACAGGAGATGGCAAGTTCAGGCTAAGTACCCACAGTCTTCTTTTGATCTAACTCTAGCACATCTGAGGGTCTTCACTATCTGTGTTCCACCCCTAACTTAACAGAATTAAGACTCAACATAACACTTTCAGGTTGTTTAGTTTTATGCTAATATCTGATACACAATGATAATCCTGTCAACAGTGAGTTTTGGGGATAAATAAAACAGAAATAATAAGTACCAATCAAATGTCACAATAACCTTAAATATCCTCAGAAATAACCAAATAATCCATAAGGAAAAAAATCATAAACCTCATTTTAGCTTGAAGGATTATCACAAAAGACTTAATTTTTGTTTTCTTAAACTAAGAAACTAGAGCCAAAGCCAACATGTCAGCCCCTTGTCCAGGTCCTGTCCCACCAATGATTATGGACTCACTGGCAAACAGGTCTAATCTTTTGGCATTGAAATATGACCTTGTCATCTACAAAGTTCATGCTCCAGAGCTGTGCAATTGAGTTAGAAAAAAAAATAATCTCTTAATGCTCAATTAATTTTAGGATTTTGTGTTGGGCCACATTCATAGATATCATAGGGCATATGTGTATCTCCCTAAGAAACCTCAAAGCTACTGTTTAATCTAGTAAACATTGATGACACAGGCCATCTTTTTTAAAAATATTTTTCATACAATATATTCTGATTACAGTTTCCCATTCCCCAACTTCTCCCAGATCTTCCCTGACTCTCCACCCACCAACATCCAACACCCTTTCTTTCTCTCTCATTATAATACAAAAAGGCACCTAAAAATAATAAAATAATATAAGCTAAAATATAAATAAACCAGAATAGGATGAAGCAAACAAACTACCAGGAGAATCAGAGCCAAAGAAAAAGCATAAGAAACACATATAGATGCAGATACACACATGTTCACAAACAGAAATCCCATAAAAACATAATTTGGGAGACCATGACATAAATATATGACCTATAAGGAAAAAAAGAGAAAGAAAAATAATGACCAGATAAAGTATTATGAGGCAAAGAACCTCCAAAATGCCAGTAAGGTCATTTTGTGTTGGCCATCTACTGTTGAGCATGGGATCTGTCCTTAAGTATGGTTTGTATAGCTAGTGAGGACTCCTATAGATGAATTTCTACACAGTCTTATTAATAAAAAATAAAAACTAAGTACCAGCTATTAGGGTGAATTCTGAAAGATCAGAGAATTAGAACAAGCCACATCCAACCTCACCTCACCAATTCCTCAGCTGATCTTGTTTCCTCAAACTGGAAGCCTCTATGTCCTCATTCAAATGGATTTCAGCTGAACTACTACTAAAAGGCTAAAAGCTTAACAAACTTAGTTCCTGGTCCTCTTGCTTTATATACCTTTCTGCTTCCTGCCATCACTTCCTGAGATTAAAGGTGTGTGTCACCATACCTGGCTGTTTCCAGTATGGCCTTGAACTCACAGAGATCCAGATGAATCTCTGCCTCCCAAGTGATAGGATTAAATGTGTGTGTGTGCCACTGTAGATGTAACCAATCGTCTTATTAAAATAAAAAAACACAGAGCCAATGTAAAACAGAAAGCCGAAAGGTCAGAGCTCAGAGATAAAATCTTACCTCCTGCAGTGCTCCTAACTTCCCCGCGAGAGAGCTACTTCCTGTTTGTCTGTGTTTAAATAGTCTTTCTGTTCTGCCTTCTCATTGGTTGTAAACCCAACCACATGACTGCCTCATCACTGCCTGTAAGTACCACCCTCCAGGTCTTAAAGGCATATGTCTCCAATACTGGCTGTATCCCTGAACACACAGAAATCTACCTAGCTCTCTAACCACCATGCTCTTGCTATGGCTCTAATAGCTCTGACCCCAGGGCAACTTTATTAACATAAAATTAAAATTACATTTCAGTACAAATAAAATATCACCATATTTCCCCTTTTCTATTTTAATAAAAAGAAAAAAAGGCAAAAGGTTATAACTAACAAAAGAAAAACTATATACAAAAGTACAATAACTATATACAATATATACAAGTAACAAATACCTAAACGATGTCTAGTCCATTTGTATTTGACAAATCAGAGAAAATAATTCCCTTATCTATCCTATTTTAGTAAGTCCAAAATGTATCTAATTCACTTTCTATCCTAATTAATCTTCAACTATAACTAACTAATCTTCAACTCCCTCAGAGACCCAAGAAGGAAATAATATTAGCTAACAAAAATAAAAACAAGAAGTGCACAAAAGCAACTTCCAAAAATTTTGTGAGTTGACAGAAACACCCAGCTGCCTGGACAGTCACCTGAGGTTTCTTCGCAGTGTTGGGGCATCATCTTCAGCCTATAGGCTTATCGTATCTGAAAGACTCATTTGTGAAGTAGGTTGTACACAAGGTCAACAGTTCAACCTCACATTGGGTGAGAGCAGTCCATGTACCAGAAACACCTGAATTCCACTAGTGTCCTGTCATGATTCATGATTTTAAATTCTGGAAATTGTTGATGGTTTTTGAATTCAGCTGTCCGTTCTTCTTGGCTGTGTATATATGGCTTCATCTCAGCATCCCCTTCTTCTCCACATCCCTCTATTAAATGCCAGTCTACTATTGAGAGGCGTGAGCTTTCAGTTGCTGTTCCATTGCACAACAGAAGCCATCGGCCCACTGCCTGTTCAGCTGTCTTTGAAGAAAAGGACACTGTACCTTTTCCGGATTGTGAAGGCCACTTCAGGATGGTGCCATATTGTCCTGGCCTCAGAAGATGCCTTTTGATAAAGCCATAACCACACTTGTTTTGGCAGGAATTGGTAGTCCTTTGTTTCGTGTTCTGTCTGTCCATTTTTTCCTGTTGATTTGAGGATACTTTGTTGTCCAGTGGCTAACTTTTGCCACAATGAAAATTAACTCCATATGCAGTTTCTTCAATGTCCATATTTTCTCTGAAGTAGATTGGTACTGCCAGGAGCCGACATGTCTCAAAAAAGAAAAATTTCTAAGTTATTAAAACATTTTAAATGCCATATTCTGTAGATCTCTGAAGGGTTTGAAGATGACCTGTCTAAAATACATCTGCTCAATTTTTAAAACATATCTAATATGACTATAATTTCTATTGTAATGTCTAACTACTAACTTTCATTTCTTTATATCCTAATAGTTGGTAATAATGTAAAGTATTTAAAACTAGTAATTATCTTTTTCTTTTCTTTTCTTTCTTTCTTTCTTTTTTTTTAAACAAGAACCTTAACTCTAATCTCCTTTGCTTAGCCTTTTTCCTAACCCTTGACAACAACTTGTAACCTACCCCCCTCTTTGTATCTTTTCAGGAGCAATTTGTAATCCCCAGCAAGGCAAAATTTTCTTTACTTCTTCAAACATTCTTTCTAAAGTATCTGCATTTGAGTCAGCTAGTAAAATATCATCCATATAATGATAAATTATAGATTTAGGAAAATTTTTACGTATTACTTCCAATGGCTGTTGTACAAAATATTGGCACAGAGTTGGGCTATTTAACATTCCCTGTGGGAGGACCCTCCATTGAAATCTTTTAACCGGTTGAGAATTATTATAAGTAGGCACCGTGAAAGCAAATCTTTCTTTGTCTTTTTCTTGTAAAGGTATTGAAAAGAAACAGTCTTTTAAATCAATAACTATGAGGGGCCATCCTTTTGGTAACAGAGTAGGCAAAGGAATTCCATCCAGATTGTAGAGAGCCCATAGGCTGAGTTATTTTGTTAATTGCTCTAAGGTCTGTTACCATTCTCCATTTACCAGATTTCTTTTTAATAACAAATACAGGAGAATTCCAAGGGCTGGTTGACTGTTCAATATGCTGAGCATTTAACTGTTCTTCTACCAGCTCTTCTAAAGCCTGGAGTTTCTCTGTTGTTAAAGGCCATTGCTGAACCCATACAGGCTTGTCTGTTAACCATTTTAAAGGTAGAGCTGTTGGTATTTTTGGAAGATTATCAGTTGTCGTGCCCTGTTCTTGTATAATATGGATGGCTGGTGACCACTCAAAATAATGCCTTCTAATATTTCTCTCAGAAACATGTGCTAGTTTATGATTTGTTTCTGAGATTGGAAGGATTTTAATCTGAGTATTCCATTGTTGCAACAAGTCTCGACCCCACAGGTTCATAGCTATGTTAGCCACATATGGTTTTAATTTTCCTCTTTGTCCTTTTGGACCTATACATTCCAGCCATCTTGCACTCTGTTTCACCTGAGATAATGTCCCAATTCCTAACAATTGAATGTTTACCTCCTGAAGAGGCCAAGCTGGATGCCAAAATTCTGGTGCAGTTATGGTAACGTCCGCACCTGTGTCTACCAGACCAGACAACAAAACACCATTTATTTTTATCGTTAATTTTGGTCTCTGTTCATTAATGGAAGTTTGCCAAAAAATTTTCTTTATGTTTTCTCCTGAATTTTCTATTCTTTCTTTTTCATCATCCTGACCAGCATGATTTATTCCAATAGTCATTTGATTATTTAATCGCTCAGAGCAGGGATTTCCTCTACAGCTGCAGGAAAGGTTTGAACTGGTTTTGCTATGGGGGCCTGCATGAGGCCCCTCCGGGAGTTTCCCGAAAACTGAGGCAAAGGATTACCCTGTCTGTCCTTTGTTGATCTACATTCATTGGTCCAGTGTTTTCCCTTACCACACCTTCTGCATACTCCAGAAGGAAGGGGCATTCTGTTGCCATTGTTCCTTGAAGAAGCATTGCTTCTAGGAATGACCTGTTTACAGTCCCTTTTAAAATGTCCTTGCTTTCCACACCCAAAACATCTAACACTCCTCAAACCTTTTGAAATTACTTCTCCTACCCACGTATCATCATGCTCATCAACCTCAACATTAATTGTTTCTCTAATCCAATCTTCCAAAGGTGCAGATCTTGCCTTTAATGGCCTGATTATTCTTTTGCATGCTGCATTCGCATTCTCAAATGCCAAAGCTTCAATTATTGCCTTACTAGCTTCTGATCCTGAGACCATTCTGTTTACTGCTGAAGCCAGTCTTTCTAAAAAATCTGTGAAAGATTCTTTTGGGCCTTGCATAACCTTTGTGAATGACTCGGTTTTTTTCCTGGTTCCTCAACTCTGTCCCATGCATTCAAGGCTGCCATTCGACATAAAATTAGGGTTTGAACATCATATAAACATTGTGTTTGTATTGAAGCATATTGGCCTTCTCCAATAAGCTGATCCTGACAAACTTGTATTCCTTTATCCCTCCATTGTGTTTCTACGTTTCTAGCTTCCTCCTTAAACCACGTTAGAAATTGAAGTCTCTGGCTGGGTTCCAGAACAGCTTGTGCAAGGTCCCGCCAGTCCTGTGGTATAATCCTATTATATGTTGACCAAGAGTTTAACATTTGCTTTACATATGGGGAATGCATGCCATAAGATACTATTGCCTCCTTAAACCTTTTAAAATCCATCAGTTCAATTGGAGCCCAAATATTTTGTGTAGCCATTTGATCAGGCATCTGCTGTATGGTTACAGGATAAATTAAGGGTGACTGTGTGAAAACAGGCTTTCTTTCTGTAACCTTATGATCCAAACTTGAACCAACTTCACTGTTAAAATTAACAGGTTTTTCTAAAGCTGTTATCCTGGCACTTAAATCGACTATCTTTTTAAATAGTAAAATGAGAATAAGCATGGTGATAAACTGCATAATTCGATCAACATTAATCTTCTCATATAGTTGTTCCATTGTCAGACTGCCTAAAATTTCAAACAAAACCCATTCTTCCAATGTACACAGGAAACCCATTTTTTTTTAAATGTGGAAAAAAATTTGTCTTTTAAATAGTTTCCTTTATGACTTAGCAAATCTGCGTAGAACAGTAGAACTCCAAGCGAATTTCAAAAGAGCCACCTAGTGTCCTAGGTGTGAATCCAGAGAGAGAGAGAGAGACAGACAGACAGACAGACAGAAACAGAGAGACAGAGAGAAAGCAAGAGAGAAAGCGAAAGTGAAAGTGAAAGTGAAAGTGAAAGTGAAAGCGTAGCTGTAGCTGGCTAAAGCTTAAATCCAGCCACTTGTTCCCTCTTGAGCCGAGTCAAGGCTTGGCTTTACAGGCAGGGGCCCTGTTTAGCAGGGCAGGCCTGAGTTGTTTGTAGCACTGGCTTTAAGCAAGAAGCTCACAGTCTGGCCTGAGCCCAAGCAGACCTGGGCCGGGGCTAGGGAGCTGGCCCCAAGCAGTTTTTAATGGATTCTTGTCACGTTGGGCGCCAGATGTAGATGTAACCAATCATCTTATTAAAATAAAAAACACAGAGCCAATGTAAAAGAGAAAGCCGAAAGGTCAGAGCTCAGAGATAAAATCTTACCTCCTGCAGTGCTCCTAACTTCCCCGCGAGAGAGCTACTTCCTGTTTGTCTGTGTTTAAATAGTCTTTCTGTTCTGCCTTCTCATTGGTTGTAAACCCAACCACATGACTGCCTCATCACTGCCTGTAAGTACCGCCCTCCAGGTCTTAAAGGCATATGTCTCCAATACTGGCTGTATCCCTGAACACACAGAAATCTACCTAGCTCTTCTAACCACCACGCTCTTGCTATGGCTCTAATAGCTCTGACCCCAGGGCAACTTTATTAACATAAAATTAAAATTACATTTCAGTACAAATAAAATATCACCATATGCCACCATTTTCTGGCCTCTATGTCTGTCTAGTGGCTGTTCTGCTCTCTGACCCTATATAAATTTATTATGGTGCACAACATATTGTGGGACACAATATCACACATTTCCCCTATATTGTCTAAGATAATAAAAGAAGCTTATAACTATATCCAATAAGTATATATATATATATATATATATAGTTAAGAATTACATTAACAATGTCTAGTCCATTAACATTTGACAGATTCAGACAAAAAAATCATTATTTATCCTATCTAAAACAAGTAGTACCTTTTTAAATGTAGATTCAATAGTCTACCTTTTATCTTATATCCATATTCTCTCTTTTTTCTTTTCTGAGTAGATTCAAAAGTCTACCTTTTATCTTATCATTTCTATATCTTCATTTTTTAAAACAATCTACCTGTTATCTTATTATTTCTATATCTTCCATTTTTTCTTTTCAGAGTAGATTCAATAATCTACCCTTTTATTCTATTATTTCTATCTTTTTTCTCAGAGTAGATTCAATAATCTACCTCTTGTCTATATCCGCTTTTTGCTTTTTCTTTTTTTAAACAAGAACCCTGAATCTAATCTCCTTTGTTTAGCTTTTTTTAACCATTAACAATTAACAGCTTGTAGCCAACCATCATAAATAATGACAATATCCATAACTCAAATGACCAAAAACTACCCATCCTACCTCTTGGGAATGTGGGCATCATTATCTTAAAATTACTTTTTGCTGTCTCGGGGTGAAGACATCTTTAGGGGATCCTGAAAAGAAAATTTGTGTGTTAATTGTCAAGTCCTGGGAGAGGTAGCTGTATCATTTGTTGTCCAGTCTCTGCATAATGGGAAAATGCAGGGCTTGTCTCAAATCCGTGCTCAAATAGTCTGTGAATCTGGATCATCTTAGCTAGCATCTCAAAATTGTCCTGAATAGTTTTTAGTCCAAAGCCGATCTTTGGGTGGTATTAATCAGCTTAATGGCTTTATCATAGTCCGTGCGGAATTGTCATTGTGCAATCCCATCATCCTTTTGGAAATTTCAAAGTCGCTGTTTGTAGCATGAATCTTAAAAGGTCTTATTAACAAACCCAGGGCCAGGTATTGGGGTGAATACTGGAAGATCAGAGACACAGACACAAGCCACAGCTGACCTCACCTTGACAGCTTCTCAGCCAATCCTGTTTCTTCAAACTGGAAGCCTCTGAGTCCTCATCCAAATGGATCTCAGCTGAACTGCTGCTCAAGAGCCTAAAGCTTAACCAGACTCTAGTTCCTGGTCCTCACACCTTATATACCTTTCTGCTTCCTGCCATCACTTCCTGAGATTAAAAGTGTATGCCACCATGCCTAGCTGTTTCCAGTGTGGCCTTGAACTCACAGAGTTCCAGATGGATCTCTGCCTCTGGAATGCTAGGATTAAAGGTGTATGTGCCACCATTTTCTGGCCTCTATATCTAATGATGGCTTTTCTGTTCTCTGACCCCAGATAAGTTTATTAGTGCTCACAATATATCAGGGAACACAATATTACCACAGTTGTTAGGCATGGTCATAGTTCCCTGCAAAAAATTTTTTTTTCCTTTTTGTGCTTCCTCTGTGGTTTGGAGCAATCACAGTCTGATAAATGTCTGTCTCTCGGAACCACAAATGTTCTTCCCTAGAAGAGAATATCTTCACAGCAACTTCTTCTCCCCACCATTTGCCCTGCCAAACTTCTCCAAACTGACCTTTGCCAGTGTTTTCTTGTAACACGATGGTCCTGGCAATTGTTCTCTGAACAAGCAGCATTAAACACTTCATCTCTGGGAGCAGTGTCGCCATCGCCACCAACATGATGAGAAGCAATAGCCGCCTCCCTAGTCCTGCTGCTACCATTTGTGGTCCAATCCTGCCCAGGCCACAGCTTCTCCTCAGCAAGCCTTCCAGGCTGGCCTCAAACTGGGGATCTTCCTGCCTCTGTCTCCTTTAGCAAATCCTACCAGCATGTGCCAGACTCCATTGGAGAAAAACTACCTTTTCCTTTCTGAGCAGTTATTAGATACAGCTTCTGAGTTAGGAGAGGATGGGGATTTATGACCACTTCTCCTCTCTGCACCAGGACCCCATCTTGCTTAGACCTGCACAGGGGCTGTGCATGCTGCCACACTCTCTAGGAGTTCATATATATGTCAGTCTTGCTGTGTTTAGACCACGTTCTTTCCTTGGTGTCCTCCAGACACACTGGATCTTACACTCTTTCTGCCTCCTCTTCCACAGGGTTTCCTGAGCCCTGGGGAGATATTGATGGAGACATACCATTTAGGACCAAATGTTCCAAGGTCTCTCATTCTCTGTACTTTGTTCCATTGTGGGTCTCTGGCTTTGTTCCTTTCTACTGCAGGAGGAAGCTTCTTTGTTGATGGATGAGCAAGGCACTGACCTATGAGTATAGCAGAATGTCATTAGGAGTCATTTCATTGCTATGTTCTTTTAGTAGAACAGTAGTATTTGTATGTCCCTGACCTATCAAGTCTTAGGTTCTTGGACACCTGAGTAGTGTTGGGTATGGGTTCCATCTTATAGAGTAGTCCTTAAATTGTATCAGATATTGATTGGCTATTCCCACAAGCATTGTACCATTACTATACCAGCATATCTTGCAGGCAGTCACAATTGTAGATTTAAGCACTGGTAGTGTTTACTTTTGTCCATAATATTTTCTTTCCATAATATGAAGGAAATTGTATTAGATATCAATATTTTATCACAAAACAGTTAGGGAGAATAGGGAGATAGTTTGGTGTGCAAAGTGCTTGTTGTACAAGTATGAGGATTTGAGTTTAAATCCCAAGAACCTATGCAAATGTTGGACATAGTAAAGTTTACATTTGTAACCTCAATTCTCCTCCAGGGAGTTTAGAGGCAGAGACAAGGGAATCAAACACTAGAAGCTTGTAAGGGAGGTAAGCTTGGTGTACACAGTGAAAAAACAACAACTAGACCCTGTCCAAACAGAGTAGAAGTTCAACCCATGTTGAGCACTGTACCAATGTGCCTACATACCAATACACACACACACACACACACACACACACACACACACACACACGCACACACACATTATAGCCAAATCTACAGAGATTAAAAAAGAAAACTACATATTTTATGTTATTTTGTCCAATTATAGGCTAATATAAGTGTCCTAGGAATATTAATCTAAGCTAAACTACAATATTCAGTACATTGGGAGGGAAATGTACTTTGATCTAATGATTTTTGAGTGTTTGTATATGTGTGCATGTGTGTGAACATATTCATGTGTATGCTGGAGGATGGGTGTGTGCATGTGCTTGTGGAGGCCAGAGGAAAACCTTGCTGTTGTTCATCAGATACTGTTGATGTCTTTTATTTTGAGACAGGGTCTCTTGTTGATCTGGAACTTGCCAAGCAGTCGATGTTGGTGGAGGCCAGAGGAAAACCTTGCTGCTGTTCATCAGATACTGTTGATGTCTTTTATTTTCAGACAGGATCTCTTGCTG
The DNA here is from genome assembly GCF_004664715.2 of Peromyscus leucopus. Taxonomy (NCBI): domain Eukaryota; kingdom Metazoa; phylum Chordata; class Mammalia; order Rodentia; family Cricetidae; genus Peromyscus; species Peromyscus leucopus. Next base: position 53,317,619 of record NC_051067.1, read on the forward strand.
ATCTGGAACTTGCCAAGGAGTCAATGTTGGAAGGCCAGTGAGCCTCAGGGATTCAGCTGTCACCACTTTCCCAATGCTGGGATCAAAGCATGAGCCACTATACCTGCCAATTTTTACATGCATTCTGACAATTGAACTTAGGTCTCTCATACTTACAAGGCAAGGTCTTTACTATGTAAGCCGACTCCTCAGCCCCTCCCTGCCTTAATAATTTCTCAAGCTAGGACAAACTGATGGAAATATAACTTCACTACAAGTTGAGGAACATCTACATCTCAAAGACATGAAAGCCATTAATTTGGAATGCCATCATCAAGGAAGAAGGGGCTTCTCACTCTTAGACTCTGTTTAGAGATTCAGAACCTCTCTTGCATATGTATTATGAGCAAATCCAGAGGTTTCATTGAGAATGACTCCTCCTTATCCTCTCTCTCTCTCTCTCTCTCTCTCTCTCTCTCTCTCTCTCTCTCTCTCTCTCTCTCTCTCTCTCTCTCTCTCCCCCTGTCCCTCACTCCCTGATTATACTATATCAGAAGTCCCACTGGAGCAGGGGCTTAGGTCAGTAGCAAACAAAAAGAGATATTAAACAAATGTAAAGCCATCTCCAAAATAAGGAACTCATGACTGGTACTGTAACCTGACCAAAATCTTGGGAGAATCTACTACTATTGTTTGCTAAATGGACATTGTACCAAACTATCTTCTAATTGCTGTCCTACCCATAGATAGATGCAGCTCTCTGTCCTCATCGGAGAGGCTTCTTTACACAGTGGATAGCAGTTAATGTGGAGATTCATAACTGATCAGAGCACAGAAAATAACTGACTGTGGAGTGCCCAGCCCTAAATGGGACATCTACATCCCACTTTGTGAAGCTCTTGCAGGAGTATGACCTTACCTTGGAACTGACTGACAGGGAAGATCTAGACAAATAGAAAGCAGGTAAATGTGGAAAGGATGTAGTGTGGGTGGCATTATTAATCATCACAGCTACCATTTCTGAGCACTTGCCATACAGTGTACACTGTTTCCCTGTCAACTTATTCAGTTCTCATGGTTACTTCTCCACCCAGTTTTGAACATTGTTAAAGCCAGAGGTTGGGGAGTTCTACTGCAATGCAAAAAAAAAAAGAAAAAGAAAAGAAAATTCACTAATTAATGTTAACATTTTTCAAACAAGTTTTAGTGAATGATGAATGATGAGTCAGTACATTTAAAGAGCCCTTCTAACTACTCTCCACTTGTCCATTACATGTCTATCCTTTACTGGACAGATAAACAACCAATCTTTTGTTTCAACCCAAAAGCCGAAAGTAAAATTTCCTAAGGTACCTGACACCAGAAACAGGATCACAAGCCACATGCCCATACCCCAAAGCCATTCATTGCTGAAGCTTCACAGATGTATTAACGCTATTTTACCATTTCTATCAAATGCATAAGTATCAGTTCTCTCTGCCACCTATCTTCATTCTTCCCCAATCTGCTTTCTAAAGCCCTATCTTTTTATTAGTGTTATTATTATTATTACTTCTATTAATTTTGCAAAGAGCTGTGGATTTCTCTCTTCCTGTCTTTTCCTGATAAGCATTCTGCTAAATGAAATACAATGAGACTATTGGTGCCAATTACTGAATAGATAGTGTAGACTGACCTTAGGGTCAATGGTGGTGTTTGCAGAGGAAAGATAGTTGAATTGAAACAAAAGATTGTTCAAATTAGAGACCATGCAAGTTATTGCCTGGGCACAAAGGGTAATATTATAAATATGTTAATATGTCTTGCTATCATAATATGACTTTGTTGTGATAAAATATTGAAAATTTATAATTATATTAAATATAGCAGACAGCACTTTTAAATGTGTATCTACTACTTGACTGCATTTTGAACTTTCATCCTGACAATCACAATAGAGAAAAGAAAAATATAAGTCTGCTGATTTTGTCATCATTTCTTTTAGACTACAAAACACCTCAGCAACACTTGGGATCTTTAAAGGAAAAGAAAACTTTGCCTTCAGTTTCTTATGAGAATCACTCTGAGTAACTATAATTATTTTTCTGTTCGTTTTCCCCAGTTGATTTGACTATAGTACGAATGTCTAGGATGTTATGTAGTAGGAAGTGGAGTAGGTGATGATTTCCTGAGCACCTGCATACTGTAGACACCATGTTTTTATGTCAGCCCCTTTAGTTCTCATGTTAACTTCCATTCTTCTGTAGCCAGGTCAATTTGAAGACACTCTCAGTTACCTCTAAGTGGCTCTCTAAATGACCAACTTTCCAGATGTCAAACAACACTTGGCAGAGCAAGAACTTTAATCAAAGTTTATTTGTAAAAGCCTCCCTAGACCAAATGACCATCAAGGAAACTCACACACCTGAAGTCTAAGTGACACAATGTAAAACAAGTGCACACAGGAAAGAACTTGGGGATAATCTCTAAACGCTTCAAGGGTAATCAGCTTTTCTCCTCTCTCTCTGTCTCTCTTCGTGTGTGTATGTGTGTGTGTCTTTCACACCACCACAGATACTTTATGGATGATAAGATGAACTACTTATCCCCAAGAACCAAACTGGACAAATACCAGCTGACTTGACCCAGCCAAACATGAGTTCCATTAAGCTTTAGCTGACCCTTGAACATAAGCATGAGAAGACTGGGCATCTTTCTTAGAGAATGGGCTGACCTTCTAGGTCACCCTAGGGTGCTCAGCTGTGGGTACTGATGGCATGCCCCACACCACTAATCTACTGGCTTTTCTCACACTTTGCTAAAGAAGAAAGTGTCTACCTACCTTTTAGATAAATTGAGAGGCTGAAGTCAGGCCATTCTTCCTGTTAACTCCCAACTCTCAACATTCTACTTTTTTTTTTTCTTCAGATAAATCTGAAAGACCAATGCACTTTAAAAGTCAAGTGCTTACTGCCATTACTCCTTTAACATGTTTATAAGCAAATGGGACAAAGCCTCATAAAGTCTATTCATTCAGAATATGATGATTTAATTGATCAGTTGAGATACTCTTTTCTCAACTTCTCTGAGACACAAATATCATTGATGAAGGTTTACTTCAAATGAAGAAGTTTGGCTCTAAACAACCATGAGTTTTGGTATATTTAATATAGTAAGCCAACCACGACAGAGTGCTGTGGGATGGTCTGTATGTTAAATGTGTTGCTTTGATTGGTTAATAAATAAAACACTGATTGGCCAGTAGCCAGGCAGGAAGTATAGGTGGGACAAGCAGAAAGGAGAATTCTGGGAAGCAGAAGACTGAGGAGAGAGATGCTGCCAGTCACCACCATGACAAGCAAGATGTAAGGTGCCGGTAAGCCATGAGCCATATGGCAACTTATAGATTAATAGAACTGGGTTAATTTAAGATATAAAAATAGCTAGCTAAAAGCCTGCCATGGCCATACATTTTATAAGTAATATAAGTCTCTGTGTGTTTACTTGGTTGGGTCTGAGTGGGCCGTGGGACTGGCAGGTGAGAGAGATTTGTCCTGACTGTGGGCCAGGCAGGACTGGAGAAAAATCTAGCTACAATGGAGCATGGAAAGGATTAAATATCAAGGGTTACATAGCATAATCCTATCTCAAAACTCAACAAATAAAACCAGACAAATTTCCTAGGAATGGAAATACACTGTATTGCTCAATGGTGGAGCATGCCAGAGGTCCTGGGTTCAATCCCATGATCATAAAATCAAGCAACAACAAATAGTGACTTTTCCTCATATTTCAAAGTGGAGTAGTAAGGGTCATCATGGACAAGGCCAGGGGGCTTGTCTGCTACACTTCAATACCTGATAGGCACCTACAAAGATTGAACAGTAGCCTTTATCACATTTTTATGGCGAAGAACACAAACCATAGACTAACTTAAATAATCTGGGAGCGTAGAAAATTACAGAGTTCTGGCTGGTGGGGGTCAGGGACAGTTCCCCAGCTCTTAAAGATCACAAGGCCAGCTCTCTCACATGTCCCAGGCATCAATGGGGGTGGGGTTAGCTCTCCCTTATCCATGCTACCACAGGACAAATGGGTAATGAGGGCAGCTTTCCCATGCTCACAATTTCAGGGTTAGCTCACCCACACCTGCACTAAACAGGTTGGCTCAATTGTGCTGCCCTGGTGAGGTACAGGACCTGCTCTCCCAAGTGTTGCAGCTGGTGGTGGTCAGGGATGGTTCTCCCACACTTAGGACCACAGGGCCATCTCCTACCTGCCTCAAATGTTGATAGGCAGGGGAAGAAACTCTACTCCGTCCATGCCGCCACAAGGCAGGTGGGTAATGGGGATAGCTGTCCTATGCTCATGTTTTCAGGGCTGGCTCACCCACATCTGCACTAAATGGGTTTGCTCTGTTATGCTGCCCTGGTAGGGTGCAGGGTCTGCTCTCCCGAGTGTAGCAGCTGGTAGGGATCAGGGATAGCTCTCTCACTTTCATGACTACAGAGTCAGCTCTCCCACCCACCCTATCACAAGTCAGATGAGAATTTGATGCAGCTCAATAACAAAGCAACTGCATCACTCAGTAGAGTAGGCCCTATACCTCATTAGGTCAACACTGCTAGTGCAGGTGTGGGAGAGCCAACACCAAAGCTGTCCCAATTACCCATCTGTCCTGTGGCAACATGGGTCGGGGAGAAGTACCCCTACTCCCACCAATGCCAGAGGCAGGCGGAAGAGCTGACCCTGACCCCAACAGCTGCAACACTCAGGAGAGCAGCCCCTACACCTTGCCAGGGCGGCACAATAGAGCCAACAAACTTAGAGCAGGTACAGGTGAGCCAGCTCCAAAATTGTGACCATGAGAGAGCTGTCCCCATTTCCCATCTGGTACACCAGTGCTATAGCTGCCCAGTTCCTGACATAGGGTTATGACTTGGCCTGCCCCAACATCCACCCCATCTATGATCTGCTGGAGCACACAGAGACCTGACCCACAGACCCAAAACTGCAGCATCTCAACAACATAGGGGGCCAGAAGGATGTCCAGGAAGAGTCCAAGTGGGGGACCAGCATTGAACATGTAGTGGAGAACAGGGGCCATAAACCAGACCTATGAGTCTGCAATGAACAGTTAGTTACAAGTAGTGATGTATGGATAAAGGAGTATATGGTGTGACTCGTTGAATCGCACTGCAGTTTCCATGATAGGATTTTTAATTCCTTCCCTTTTTAATTTTTTCTCATTTTATTTTCTTCATTTTTTTTTCTCTTGAATTTTGTTTTATTTGGGGGGCGGGGGATTGAAGGGGTGGAGGGTGCATGCAAAGGGACAGGGAATGGAAGGGATAAAGATATATAATGTAAAAAACACAGAGAAATAATAAATTAATTAATTTCAAAAAAGAAAGTACGGAGCTCCTAGTCTCAAATGGTATTTTCTTTTGCTGCCAGGTCATTGACCTTGGTCTACATGAACTTTACTGAGACACAGGGTTTATAGCCTGGTTTCATTCTGACAATCAATAAAGATGCCTGTATAAACAGATGTCTATGGGGTGAAAGCTTGCTTCCTGTCTCTACTAATTCAGATAGAAATTTGTTCCTTAAGGGAGTTGCTGATCTCTGGAGGTAGAGGACTGTTGTGGTTTGCATATTAAATATCCCCCATTGGACTGTGTGCCTGAACCCTTGATTGCCAGTTGGTGGCACTATTTGAGAATGCTGTAGAACTTCTAGGAGGTGGAGCCTCATTGGAGGAAGTGTGGGCAGGCCCGCTTCCAATTGGCTGTCTCCTGCCTGCAGGTATACCATGACCAGACAACTTCCTGCTTCTGCTGCCATGTCTACCCTGCTGAGATAGGCTATATTCTCTCAAACTATAAGTCCAAACAAACCCTACGCCTTTAAATATCTTGTTGGAAGGTATTCTGTCACATTAATGAGAAAAGAAACTATTAAAAGACCCTATATCTCATGCATAAGTGTCATTAGTGTTAATGAACGAACAATGCAAGATCCTACTTCATAAGCCTCTGGCAAACATTTAAATGATAACTGTGTAAAGCTCTTAGGTGTTCTGACAACCTCATAAACCATTACAAATGAGAATTTATAATGTATCCTTTCAAGCACTGGGAAAACTGTATTCCTGGCAGAGAATAATCAGAGAAATTCTTGTTGCCAAGAGCTGGCCTTCTTGATGACAACATTCTTACCATGTATACAGAATGGGTTCCTTCTGAAACCTTAGACATTAGTCTGAGTCCCAGTATTTGGAGTTACCTGAAGAAAGTGCACAATCTTCTTTGAACAGTTTTTCTTATGACTGAAAACAGCTTTGGCAGCTATACTTTGTGCCTTTATGGGACTCAACTAGAGCAATCTCCCTCAGTCATGCTTCAGAGATGGTGATCTGCAATAGCAGTCACAGTAGTATTTGCCAATGGTTAATATTATTGATTATCCTGATCATTCTTCTCTGGAAAAACTGTAAACAAATCAATGTATTCCAGACTATGTTTTTTAGTTTGTTTTATCTGGCTTTGGAACAGGCAGAAATTACTCTGTTCATAATAACCTCATTAGCTAGTCACCGAACCACTTTTTTTTTTTTAGTGTTGAAATATGACAAGGGCTGCTCTAGTTAGTTTCTACTCTCAAGCTGACACAAACTAAAGTCATCTGAAAAAGTCTCAGTTGAGATAAGATTAGTTTGTGGCCAAGTCTTTTTAAAAAATTATCTTACTTGATAACTGCTCTAGGAGGGCCCAGCCCACTGTGGGCAACTCCATCCCTAGGTAGTCTGGCTTAGGCTGCATAAGAGGCTACATAGACCAGAGCTAGACTGTGAGCTAAAGTGAGTAAGCCAGCAAGTCTCATTCCTACATTGTCCCTGCAGGTGCTTGCCTTGAGTACCTCTCCTGACTTCCCTCAGGTATGGACTTTGACCTGGGAGTATAAGACTAAATGAACCCTTTCCTCTTCTAAGATGCACTTGTTCAGTGTTTTACCATAGCAACAGAAGAAAACTAGAACTAGGACCTTCTAATTTTATTTCAGTGGGTTTCTTGTTGCTGGTAGTTTTTCTAAAGGTGAACTTTCAGAAACAGCTCTGTTATTTCATTTTCTTGGTCTAGCATTATAACTTATCAAGATTATTGAGGTAGAGGACAAAAAATGAGAAAATTTGCAGTAGAAATTATGAAATATGAGCTATTAAGAAATCCAAGGGAAATATATGCAAAATGAAATATTTCCAAAATAAGCAGGTGTGTTGGCATATGTTGGGGGTCCTAGCACTCAGATTGCTGAGGCAGTAGAATCAGTAGGAGTTCAATGCCAGCATGTTCATATTAAGTTTTAGATCAGACTATTTATAGAGTAAAATCTTAGTTTTAAAAAATGGCCCTAAAATAAATGGGGAAGAATGGTTAGTTCAGACATGGGTTTGTGTGTGTGTGCGCGCGCGCGCGCGCGCGCGTGTGTGTGTGTGTGTGTGTGTGTGTGTGTGACCACATAAATAATCTTTAAGGCAAGCTGGAAATGTGAATTCCTTTAGACTTTGTCCAGATGTGTGGTAGTCAGCACCTACAATGAAACAGTAATTATTAGAGGTAAAACATCATTACTAGAAACACATCCTATTTAAAGCAGAATATCTCTCAGCAAAGCCATTCGTCTCCTTCATGACTCCAATATGGATTTTTCAGTAGCTTTAGATATGCCAATCAAGCAGAAGGGAACATAAAAATAAACTGAACTTAACTGTGTTCTCTGTCCCATATTAAACACTAAAACTGAATTATGCTTCTCTATGTCTCCAGCTTGCCTATAATCACTTTTATTTATGGCATGCATTTTGGAAAGAAATCTAAAATACATAAAATACTTTAAAAGAATTAAATAGATGAAAACTTATTAGATTTACATCATTATTTTTACTATACATTTTTATATTTATGTTCTTAAATTTCATGTAAGTCTAAAGGGATTTTCTATGTAATTAATGCCTGTCTCTATCTAATAAAAATCACAGGAAAAGTCATCACTGCTAGTTCAGTAGCCTTCCCTCCAAGCACAATTTGAATAATCTGAGGTGCCTCACTATAACAAAATGCATTAATACTCGCTAATACCTTGTCATTTAGAGAAATGGCCCTTGCTCAGTTACAATGAATTGAAGAGGAGCAAGCAGCTTGCTATTCTTATTTGTTTGTTAACTTATCTGAAAACTTCATTTTTACTAGTTGTTTGCTTTTCTAATTAATTAATCAAATTATTTGAAGAGCGTGCATTTCATGGCACATGCGTGGAAGTTGGACAATAACTTGCAGGAGTTGATTCCTCACTTCCACTGCAGTTCCAGAGACTCTGGTAGTCAGGCATGGCAGCAAGCCATCTCTGCAGCCTTCGATTGAGGTTTTATCTTATGGTGCCAGAACAAGCCCAAGCAGAAGTATGTTTATCATTACTGATATCCTCTATTCAGTGTTAGCATATGGTAATCATGATCCTTTCCACGAAACAAGTAGATATTTGTGGGGATTTGCATGTGAAATGTTCTCTATAGGTGATTATGTTTGAACTCTTAGTCTCCAGTTGGCAGTGTTGTGGGAAAAGGTCATGGGATCTGAAGGAAAGTCTGTAGGAGACTTGCTGGAGAAAGTGGGCGACAGGTCATGGACTACTGGGCACTACTTCTGTTCACTTTCTGTTTCTCTTTGTCTTAATTAGGGTTTTTATTGTTTCAATTAAATATCATGGCCAAAAAGCAAGTTGGAGAGGAAAGGACTTATTGGGCTTACACTTCTACATTGTAGTCCATCTCTGAAGGAAGTCAGGACAGAAACTCAAACAGGTCTTGAACCTTAAGGCAGGAGCTGATGCAGAGTCTGTAAAGTGGTGATGCTTACTTTCTTGTTCCACATGGCTTGTTCAGCCTGCTTTCTTATAGTACCCAGAACCACAAGTCCAGGGATGGTCCCAACCCACAGTGGGCTGGGCCCTTCCCCATTAATCACTAAGAAAATTCTCTGAGGCATTTTCTTAATTGAGGTTTCCTCCTCTCAGATGACTATAGCTTGTGACAAGTTGACATAAATCTAGCCAACACAACTTAGCCCTTGTCAAACTTGACAATAAATGCATCACTCTTAAGCCACAATCTTTCCTTTCTTTTTCATATCCAAAATCACACATTAAGATATCACCACATAAAACATTTTACAAACTTAAAACATCTCACATCCTTACATATTCAAGTACATTTAAAGTTGTCTCTTTAAAGATGTCCAGTGTCTTTCAAAATCCAATTTCTCTGTTTAAAAAAGAAATATTTGGGAGTTTAAGTTTAAAGTCTTTCAGCTCAATGGGCTCCTGAAAAATAAAAGATGCCCTTTCTTATTTCAAGAGAGAAGAACCACACACAGTCACAATCTGAACAGAGCAAAACCAAACTCCCAACAGTGTAAATAGTAGAAGGTCCAATGATGGACCCACTTACCATCTTCAGTGCTCCTCCAAGGGGCTTGCATCAGTTTTCTGACTGGACTCTCTGCAGCACACATAGCTTGTCTTCCAGGCTCTAGCTGGTTCTACTCCACAGCTGCTAGTGTTGTTGGTGGTCATCCCATGGTACTGGCATCTCCAAAAATGCTGGTGCCTTCTGCTGCAACTGGACTGCACTTTCACCAAAAGCCCCTTCTAGGCTCTCTTCATGGTGCTAAGCCTCAACATCCCTGCATGACCCTTTCAAAGCCAGGCCTTCAACTGCCACTGTGCCTGCACTTTCACCAGTGGCTTCTCATGGCCTCTCACAGTGCCAAGTCTTAGCTTCTCTCCATGATCCCTTCATGCCTTCAAATCCAGTACCACCTGCGTGACTCTTACAGTACCAAGTTTGGTTGTCAACACAAGGTACAACCTTGGCCACCTCAGGAACACAGTTTCTGTTTGCTGACTCTCGGGAAACACTTTCCAGAAGATTTCACCTCAATGATGCTGGTCAATTCTTAACCAGCAACAATTATTCAGCTCCAATTGATCCGCATTGAGTATCCCACCAAAGCAAAAGTTTCACTTTAGTAGTTCTGATATCTTGTTAATCACAGGTGATTCTTCAGCCCCAGCTAACCAGAACCACAGAATCTTAATTAAAATAACAAATGGCCCTGATAGTCTTTAAACTTCCTGCTGAAACTTCACAAGCCAGGCCTTCATCTTCTACACTGCTCTCAACTTTCTTTTCTTACAAGTTCTTACAGAACAGCTCATTGTGTTCCCAACATTCAATGCTTTTTTAACACAAATTTCCAAAATCCTTTCACAATCTTCCCTAAAACAACACGCTCAGGTCTATTACAATACCCCACTATCCTGGTACCAATTTGTCTTAGGGTTTCTATTGCTTTGATGAAACACCATGACTAAAAAGCAAGTTGGGGAGGAAAGGGTTTATTTGGCTTACACTTCTGCATTGTAGTCCATCACTGAAGTAAGACAGGAACTCAAACAGGGCAGGAACCTAAAAGCAGGAGCTGATGCAGAGGCCATGGAGTAGTGCTGCTTACTGGCTTGTTCCATATGGCTTCCTCAGCCTGCTTGTCTTATAGAACTCAGGACCACCAGCCCAGGGATGGTCTCAACCCACAATGGGCTGGGCCCTTCCCCATTAATCACTAACTAAGAAAATGCTCTGATCTTAATGGAGGCACTTTTTCAGTTGAGATTTCCTTCTCTCGGGTGACTATAGGTTTGCGTCAAGTTGACGTTAATTTAGCTAGCACACTTATCTATGGTGCAGTGTAAATAATTTACTTCATACTCCTGTTACCATGTCTTCCTTGCTGTGATGAACTGTATCCTCTCACATTTTGAGCCAAAATAAACCCTTTCTCTGGTATGATGTTATTGGTCAGACACTTTAACACAGCAATGAGAAAAGTAGCCGATACTGAAGACTGTAGACAAGTCCTGAAATTCTGCCTATAAAGTCATTTTATCCTAATATTATAGCAAATATCAACACATCTAGCAAATATCAATGCATTTAGTTATTACCGTTCTAGCCTTTCTAAATGTAGGCTCTCCAATATTGTGGTTTATAGGTAGAATAATTATGTTTATTAAATTCCAACCAGCTGTATGTGACAACCCCAAATTCTGCAGATTTAGATTACTGTGTGGTAGTTTGAATGTACATTGCTCCCATAAGTTCATAGTGAGTGACACTATTAGATGGTGTGTCTTTGTTGGAGGAAGTGTGTCACTGTAGGGGCAGGCTTTGAGATCTCCTATGTTCAAGTTATGCCTAGTTTAGACACAGATTACTTCTGCTGCCTGCAGATCGAGATGTAGAACTCTCAGCTACTTCTTCAGGGCTATGTCTGCCTGCATACCACCATGTCCCACCATGATGATAATTGACTAAACCTCTGAAACTGTAAGCCACCCCTGTGGTTGGTACCTGTTCCACCTATGCCCAATTAAATGTTTTCCTTTGTACGAATTGCTGTGGTCATGGTGTTTCTTCACAGTAATAGAAGCCCTAACTAACACACCATGACAGGAAAAATACTACATGCTGTGGGATGGTCTGTGTGTGCTCTGATTGGTCAATAAATTAAATACTGATTGGCCAGTGGCCAGGCAGGAAGTATAGGTGGGACTAACAGAGAGAAGAACTGAGAGAACAGGAAGGAGCGGGGAGACACTGCCAGCTGCCACCATGACAAGCAGCATGTGAAGATGCCGGTAAGCCATGAGCCACGTGGCAAGGTATAGATTTGTAGAAATGGATTAATTTAAGATATAAGAACAGTTAGCAAGAAGCCTGCCACAGCCATACAGTTTATAAGCAATATAAGTCTCTTTGTTTACTTGGTTGGTTCTGAGCGGCTATGGGACTGGCAGGTGACAAAGATTTGTCCTGACTGTGGGCCAGGCAGGAAAACTCTAGCTACAACTACCTATTTTCTAAGATATTATATGTTCATTACTTTCCTATCTTATGAGTTACTATGTAGAACACTTTAAAATTAGTTTACCTAGGGCAGACATTTCTATTTTGACTTATTAGAACCAACTTTAATTTGACCAGAAAAAATGCAAAAATATTGACAAGATAATGTTTTCTCTAAAAGAAACATTACCAATAAACTTGGCGGTATTCTTCAAGTGAAGTTTTATGTTTGATTCAAAGTGTATCCGAATTAACTTGCACCCTGTTTCCACTGATACAGCTGAGTGTTTCAATGTTAATTTTGGTGATTTGGGGTCTGGTTTCTTTTTAATTATCATCTATCAAAACTGTCTTTAATAATTTCACATATTGATGTGTTATATTCTGATTACCATCACCCTTGGCATTTCTTAGCTTGATTCCATCCCTAGTATCAGCATCCACAAGTCCCTTTCTCAGACATATGTATTTTTATTTTGTTTAACCATTGTCATCTGTATAGCCATGGGTTTGCAATTGTCTACTGGAGCATGGTGGGTTCATCAGTGGGCACTCAGCTGAAGAGAATGTCTGCTCATTCTGCTGTGGGATGTTCTGTATGTCCTGTGGGAGCC
>NC_051067.1:53330655-53344770 GCF_004664715.2 Peromyscus leucopus
CTTGCAATAAAAGGGAACTTTTAAGCTGTCTCAAAATAAGTCAGGGGTACTTTTATGCCAGTGTAATATACACAAGTAAGAAATCATGCCTGTCTTCCAAGGATAAACCATAGAGCCAAGGAAGTTATTCACAGTCAGAGGATATTGAAACATGTTGATGCATCAATTTATTTATTATAAACTGGTCTTGTACTCTGAAATTCAGGAATTAAATGACTTATTGGGTTGCTTCATACCCATATCTATATAATATTTCACTTGTATCAGAAAAACTAATCATCTAAATAAGGTGGTTGTGCTTGTAAATCAATATGCAGATAAAATAATGTGTCCAGAGCAGTATTTACAAAACAAAATCAAAATAAGTGAACAATCTCCTCTTCTGGAAAATCCTGGTCACTTTACAACATGGTCAATATTTGAATCAGGCCTTTAAGAATCAGCAGGTATTTGCCACATAGAAATGAGCTGATCTATGGATGGAAATAGCATACAGCAAAAGTAAGAACTGGTGACTTCTGGTGGATTAACAGAGCCAAGAAGAAGCGATATGTTCTGGCCTTTGCTCATCCCCAGTGCCCACCTGAAGATTAGGACCAATAGGGAAGTAGCCAGCAGCTCTCTCTGCATCTTTGGTGTGACAGAGCATCAGAGGTCTCTTGAATTAAACAAGACAACAGAAGGCAATGAGTTCTGAAGCTAAGATCTGGAAGGCATTTGCTGCTGCATGTTCTGAGATCTGGCTCAGCTCTCACAGGAAATCCAGCTGCAGGTGGGATTTCCTCTGAGAGCCTCCTAATTGCTTTGTGGGTCTAAACATTCAGTGCAAAGTTGTCAGGGATTGCTATGGATAGCCGACTCCATTCTGCTAAACAAAACCAGCAATTTGGAAAAATTACATCCCTGGATGCCATCATTGGCACTATGAGGACAACCTCCTTACTAACAGTTAAAAAGGAAAAAGAAAAGAAATGTTGGCAGTACACCAAACCAGGAAAGGCCTCTTTGTAAATGTAGCCCTTGGTGAAACTCTAGAAAGGAAGTAAAGCCACATACTGGATAAACATTTGATTTAACCTAGGACAAGAATGTCTTAGAAGGTGGAGGCTCTTTCTTTTTGTACAGTTATTTTGAAAGAAAAATGGCATATTCTGCTTTGAAGTGTTAACCATATTTAAGCACTGTTTAGCAACTTTTACATAATGACATCTTCCTCTGAATAGCTGGTTAGTCATGAGACAGATATTCATAGGCCCATGGCTCATCTTGCTAGGGACTCATATAATCATGCACATAAGGACACATCTGAGGCATAAAATCTAAAATAAGATATTGACTGCCATGTTGCCCTCCTCCCACCTCTCTCTTTTATTTTTTAAATATTTCCTACTCTTGAGGTCTGGTGTGGAAAATCAAAGGGAAATGATCATATCTTACAAATTCTTCTACTTGACTTAAGTTCAACATTGTCTGTGGAAAAAGGAATATTCTTGTCATAAACCTTTTATCCTTCAGATGAAGTGAATCAGCATGAAGTCATTGTAAGCCAGTCAAGGTGGCAAACACTGACAATCCCAATTTGGGGGAACTGAAGGGAAGAGGGTTGTGAGTTCCAGGTTCAGTATTTATTACATAAAAAATTCCAGGCTACCCTGGCAATTTATTGAGAGTTTTTCTCAGAAAAACAAACTAAAAACAAAACACTAAAACAACAACAAACACAGATTCATGGATCATCAAGGGAGTGATCCTGTCAGTGAGTGCATACAGGGAACTGTGGCTCTCTCATCAGAGGCAGAAGTGAAGGATTGGAATAGCCATAGGACAAAGCCTTTCTTTTGTTTCTTACAAAGCATGGTTTTAGTTAACTGAACCTTTTCTGCCTTTCATTTTTGTGGCAGTTTGAATGTAATTGGGCCCCATAATCTCATGGGGAGTGGCACTATTAGGAGGTATAGCTTGGTCAAAATGGGTAAGGCCTTGTGGAAAAAAGTGGGCTGTCAGGTCTTTTGCTTCTGCTTTACTTAGTGTCACAGTTAGTTACTTCCTGTTGCCCGCAAGATGTAGAACTCCCAGCTCCAGCACTACATCTGCCTGCACACCACCATGCTCCCAATCATGACGATAATGGACTGAACTTTTGAAACTGTAAGGGCGCCACCCTGATTAAATGTTTTCTTTGTAAGAGTTGCCATGGTCATGATGTCTCTTTACAATAACAGAAACCCTAACCTAGACAATTCTCTACAGGTGCATGGCTATGAGAAGCCCCTAAAATAAGTTCAGCCTCTCATGTCATAGCACAAGCAAATATTTGTGTAGCATATCTACTTACAGAAGAATTTTTCTAAAATAAAAAAAAAATCATAAGCCAAAATTATATCATCCTGTCTGGCTTCTAATGTATGTAAAATCTACCTGCAGTTGCCACACAGACTAAGTCTGGGTATTTATTACTGTGATTGTCTTTAAGTAATTTGAAAATAGGAATTATGGTATGCTCAATATCTTTTGGCATTTTCAGGCACCCCCCCAAAAAAACATTTTGTAGCTTGAGAGTTTTCTCTCTGGGTCCCGCCAAGCCCTGGCAGTCTGACAGCCCACTTATAAAATAAACACACAGATGCTTATATTATTTAAACTGTTTGGCCTAATGGCTCGGACTTCTTGTTAACTGTTCTTATATCTTAAATTAACCCATTTTTTTTAATCTATAAGTTGCCACATGGCTCGTGGCTTACCGGTACCTTACATCTCGCTTTCCATGATGGCAGCTGGCAGCATCTCTCTGCCTCAGCCTTCCACTTCCCAGAATTCTCTTCTCTGCTTGTCCTGCCTATACTTCCTGCCTGGCTACTGGCCAATCAGTGTTTTATTTATTAACCAATCAGAGCAACACATTTGACATACAGAACATCCCACAGCAACATTTAATTCATGTTTCTTTATAATCCAGATACTGTACTTCTCTTTTCATGTTCTGGAAGCTTTTCATTTTAGTATTTCTCTTTTCACAAGGTTTCAAAGGAAAGAAAATAGCAAATATTTCATGTTAGGGTTTGGCAGAACAGACCTTTTCTACACTTTAGTAGTTAGGATTCCTTTTCCTGGTGTTTTAAAATATTATTGCCCATTTTGCAAGAGAGTTTGGTGCATCTTCATGATCACATTAAAAAAGATGGCAGGTTTCAAGACAAAAAACCTTTGGGCACTAACCCTAAGTTCAGTAGTGCATTCCATGGTAGGAGTTATTATCTGCTTATTGCTGTCAATTCAGAACTTATCATTTTGAACAAGTCATTTCAGTACCTTCATCATAAATCAACCATTTTCCAATTTTTGCACACAGGCTAATGACCCCACAAACACTGAAGGTTGTATTTAATTACCTGCACAAAATAAGGTTATAACAGGATCTGTCCTTGGAGATATTCATATGAAAAGTCAGTGTAATTCTTTTAGGGTCATAATGAGCCTTAACTTTTAAAATGAAGTATTCTTTCCTTTTTATTAAAAGGAAATTAACTGTCATATCTCAAAGTCTGAACCTGAGGATCACATATACAGTTTAATTACTAAACAGAGATTCTAAGTCATGGTCAAACAAATATATTTATTTCCATGGATTCTTGATTTTATCTATTGATCATGGTTCTGTTAATTCTTCTTTCATCATATTTAATAAATGCAGAAGAACTAAATATCTTTGATGGACTTAACGAACTTGAGAAACTTCCAGTTTTGCTCTGTAGAATGGGCTTTCACAATGCCTCAATTTGCCTAAATTTTGGTACGTTTTGAAAGAAATGAATGATTAAACACCAGAAATACAAAGCTGAGACTTTGGAACTGGACCAATGATAGATTTAGGCAATAAAATGAGTCAGAAAAAGGAGAAGCAGAATGAATAATAGTTAATCATACAGATTTTTAGGGCTGACTTATGTAGAATATTTTGTACACATGAAACCAGCTAGAGACTTTGCTAGAGATTTTGGAGAAAAATATTTTCTATGGAAATTAAATGTATATTAAAAACTTCATTCAAAAAATAAAACAATGCTGATAGAGATCTGACAGTCTAAGACAGGCTGAAGATGATCTGGTCCTCAGCTGACTCAGAGATTTGCTGGCAGCTGCCTCACCAAGCACTGTGCCCACAGTAGAACTACTTTCAATATCACCTAAATACTCATCTGCAGCCTTGAGGGTGTAATTTGCCTTCTTCCTAGCTCTGAATAATTAATCAGCTCAGTTCAATAAAATGGGGAGGGAATAGTCAAAGAAAATTGAGATCCTATCAAGTGATGATCTCTACAATCAAATGCTTTTATACCTATCTGCTCAGATCAGATGAAGGCCCAATGAGATGGTATCCATTTGATGAAGAATCCAGTTAGATGATATTAAATATAAAGGGGAGGATCTAATGTTATCTCTGATTTTAGATAGGACAGGGAGGAGGTAGGCTCATGCATGATGCAGGTGCAATGAGTATCTGACTTATAAGTACATGCCTTTCACTTCTCTAGAATATAAAATAACCTGTTTCAATACTCAAACTGAGGAGTGTTTGCATAAGGATAAACTATTTTTCTGGGGTAACTTCCAGTCTAATGTTTGGCATGATCCATGTCATTATTTTTTTTTTAATTCCAATTACACACAATATAACTATTCCTACTCCTGCTTGTGTAACCATCTTTGCAGTTGTTCTATCTCTAAGAGATTGCATATGAGTTACTGATTAGTATGTGTCAGACAGGAGTGGTGTGATTCTTCATATTATAATAACTGTAGGCTATGAACTATTTGTCTACTCATTTTCTTTTTCAGATGAGATAACTGCAAGTTGTCAAACACATCTAAGTATTAAAACTAGAAGAGCATACTTTGGAAGGTCAATCCTTTTCTGGTATATCTTCCAGTAGAAGTAACCCCTGATGTCTCAGAAATAGCCAACTATCTCAAAAACATAAATAATCAAACAACTTAAAAGGCTACCTTGTATATGCCACAATGGTTGCTCACATTTAACAATGAATGTGTCTGTCCATAAGGGATGCTCACTGTTGGTTCAAAGCACATGGCTTTCTCAGGCAGAACCCAATTCTGAAAATACATCATGTTTACTAATAAAGCTGGGAGCTACTGTGCCTTCGGGGAGATATGTACACAACTGCAACTAACAAGGAAGAATTTATCTGATTCATAAAATTGGCACCTGCAGTCTAAGTGCTCTGAGCCAGGGGTAGTTACATAAACATTTTCAAAACAATAAAATCCACGGGCTCTATGTTTTCCTGTGTGTTCAGTTCAATTCCTATTTCTTGCATTAGTAAGTCCTCCACATCTGTGAATTAGTTTCCTGGGCATGAGAAAAGTGGAAACAAATGGAGAGTGAAGGCAACAGGCAGGCCTCTGTCTGGGGCCCCTGAAGGCCCTGTAAGCTCGTGCAGCATGTGACCAGAGCATTTGTTCCAACTCTCTTTACTCAAAAGAGGATGAGGATAATCTTGAACAGGTATTCTCTTAACCTAATACCAGCTTTCAGAATTAGATACTACATAGGTAGAGGTTGGGTGCTTCATCCTTTAACTTACACCCACCTGAAGACTAGTCTAGAAGCAAGAGAATATATCCATGGCTGGCTAATTCTATATGATTCCATGACATCTGTGGAGCAAAAGTCTCAGTTTTATCTCTCTTCTCAACAAATTCTTTTCAAAAGACAAGCAAATCTGCTTAACCTCACAAGTGACTATGTCTACAGCAGCCCATCATTCATAGTTGATCATCCTTCACCATTCCTTGTGCTAGTTCATCCCTTTAGAATAGTCTCATCTCGGAGTTCTAGTTTCCAATTGTTTACTTGAATACATTTGCAAGTGAGGGTAATACTTATTTCTTGGAAATAAGAGCCCCCTTTTATCCTTAATCACATCCTTAACTGAGATACAGTATTTTCTTCATAAATTCTTGATGCAGGGAGCTTTTTGGCGTAAAACTGACATGACAGGGCGTGAAAGCTCTTTGGAAATATTCTCCCTAGAAAAACTTGTCCCTTATGTGCAATGGATGAAAGTACTTTAACTGCAAGCAAATATAAAACACAGTGCCATTTGGAAACTCACTACAACTGGTAAAAATTGTAATATGCTTAGTAAACACACACATACACAGAGAAAGAGAGAGACAGAGGTCATAAATTGCAAATATAGGTGATTTATAAATGGTACTTGTTAATAGAATCTTATCAATACTACAGATAAAGTTAGATTCTTTTGTACTGTCATAATGTAAACTCAGAAACAAAAGAAATTCCATCTAACACAGTCCATTTGTAAGCTACAGCTATCATAGGTAATGTGTGTATTCATATATGCATCTATTAATTATATATCCATCTATATCATCTTTCTATATGTATCATTATATCTGCATGTCGTCTATTGTATCTTTTTGTATGATCTAACTTATATTTCATCTTCATACTACCAGCTATCTATCATCTATCTACCTACATATTTATTATCCAGCATATATGTGTGTGTGTGTGTGTGTGTGTATTTCTGATGAAAGTTGCATACTTTTGTAGTTCCATCATTAATTGTATGGGTTTTAGGTTAGAACGATTAAAGAACTACCAGCCTTTTCCCACCTCTAACTGGATCAGAGATGCTACAAATGATTTCTGGAAGGATAAGACTTGGTGTCAGAACTTTAGATCCACCTGATTATAAGCAGTTCTATGTCACTGAATTCTCAAGTCTACTTTTAAGCACAGGATTTCAGCGCCTGTGTGAGTAGAACACACCTTCACTTTGTCAAATGTAGGTGTTAATATTGAGTGTGTGACATTATTATGGTTCTAGCTATGGTTGCTCTTTCTAGTGCACATTCTTCTATCTATTTCACGCTTGCTTCCTATTCTCCTTTATACCAATAAGATCTCAGAGTCCTTTCTAATAAAACCCAAGATTTTTATGTTATGAAGGAACAGAAGAATTTTAAACAATGATTAAAAAAAAAGCATGGATTGTGGTGGTATTGTGTTCTCCAAAATATTGTGCACCGTAATAAACTTATCTGGGGTCAGAGACAGAACAGCCACAATATTAAACATAGAAGATAGGCAGTGGTAGCACACACCTTTAATCCTAGCATTCCAGAGACAGAAATCCATGTTTCAAGGATACAGCCAAGCATGGTGACTCATGCCTTTAATCCCAGAAAGCAAGCCTTTAATCCCAGGGAGTGGTGGTAGAAAGCAGAAAGGTATATAAGGTCTGAGGACCAGAAACTAGAAGCACTTGGCTGGTTAAGCATTTGGCTGGTTAAGCTTTCAGGTTTCTATCAGCACAGTTCAGCTGAGACCCATTCTGGATGAGGACTCAGAGGCCTCCAATCTGAGGAAACAAGACCAGCTGAGGATCCGGCAAGGTGAGGTAGCTGTGGCTTGTTCTGGTTCTCTGATCTTCCAGTTCACCCCAATACCTGGCTCAGGTTTGATTTTATTAATAAGACTCTCTAAGGTTCCTGCTACAATGGATATTTTGTCTAGAAGGAAAAAAAAATGTTGATCTGACCTCATATAAATCTGTATTTCTGGACATAAAGACCAAGATTCTAGAACCCCAAGTATGTACCTCTTAAAGATCCTGAAAAGTCGGTAAAATGTTGAGAATAACCATTTCAGAGTCATTTCAGTAATTCTTCATCCCCATACTAGAGTGTCCTAACATCTGCTGGCAGCTTTGCTGAATTTGTAAACCCAGTTCACTTTCAAGAACAAATGGCTGATGAGTTGCTAAAACTTACACTGTATTAACACTAAGAATAAACTAACTGTCTTATCCAGCAGTAAAGAAGGTAATGATACTTTATAGCCCCTAACCACCTCTGTTGTAACTTGTTTCTAACATTTCCCTTTCAGTGACCTTTTCTGTGATGGCTCCAATCTGTGTGTCCCCAAGGAAGGATTCACACATTGTTAAGATATGCTCTGTTGCGGCTGACCAGTATATATTTATGTTCTGAATAGCTTGTCTATAGGGACTAGTTCCCTTAAATTGGATTTTTTTTCATGAAAAACAATAAAATAGACAGTTAAAAATCAATTGGATGTTTGAGCTGCATGTAAATGATGTAAACTTCAAGTTGCATTCCATGAGAATGCTACCCTCAAGTTCAGATGGAAATAGCTTGTCATAACATTGTCTGCAGCCTCCTGTGATAAAGTCTCTTTTCAATATACCAAAGAGACAATAAGTGTTACTGGTTTATACTTTTTTGTAGAGACTGTTCTCAATTGTTGTACCCTCTCACCTTGATATCATTCCATCTCATGATTTAGAGTGCAGAAGCCAAGTGCACTTTAGAGTCTACACTTGATAACTAAGGTAAATAATGAAGGATCCAAAAGTCTAGAATCTTTGGGATGCTGAAACTATGCCTGGCATTGTGTTTGGTGACAGTGTTGATGGGGTGCTACATTACTTTATTTAAAATAAGTCATTCTACTTGGAAAAACATTGTAGGACAAAAGAAAGAGATGAGGAATGTGAATGAAGAAAAGACAAGGGGATAGAAAGAAGCAGAGGAAGAGAAAGAAAGAAGAAAAGAGTGAGGAAGATGGAAGAGTGGAAGAGAGATAGAGGAAGACTGATAAAATATTCACTTCAAGTTTGCAAATATGTCACTAATTTGCCCACTTATTCACTGCAAAATTATGAGACCTAGCCATTTTGCATCAGGAAATTTGTATTTTCCACTTATTTTTAAATAACAAGGTACTAGGGAATTCTCCTATAGGTTTCCAACTCAGAAAGAAAATAAAGGATCATTGGCTGTGTAAGATATAGAGTGAGGTGATATTTCTATAGAGCATGAGGAGGTATGCATAGCCAAATGACATTTCTAGATCCACCATGATTGTGCCAACTAATAGCAAGGTACTGAGTGAGAGTAGTACTAATGAGAGGTAACATCCTCCCTGGAGATGAGTGATTAGATGAGGTAATAGGAACATAAGACAAGCACAGTCAAGAAGTGGCATATAAGAGAAAGCCACAGGGATTGGAAGCTCAGAATGGTCACTATAGGTGATGCAGTAAGGGTTGTGATGTGGGGACTGGGCTGGACTGGACCTCAACTCACTCAGGTACATTTTAGGACAAAAGAATGTGCTAATACAATCCATGTCCAAATTCAGATTCATATAGGATCAAAACTAGCTTTTCTGGTGAAGGCTGTGAGAACCTGGTTCTTTTTTGACAGTGTCTAAAGCTTTTCTGAGAAATGGGTGGCCATTATCTCAAGAAACACCCCCAAGAGTAGTAACAAAATCCACAGTACAATTTGTAGGGGAGAAAGAATCTTCTTTTGATGAAAACCTTGATATGATGAAGACCAGGAGTGAAACCCGAGTAAGTAAATTTTAAGATCTATTTGTATGCATTCTTTTCAAATCCATCCTTGTGTGTTCTCTAAATAATAAAGAAAAGAAATTATTTTTTGAGACTATAATTTCTTCAAAAATGTGGCGAGTCAGAGAACAGGTGATTAACACAAAGTACGTAGGAGAAGAACATGAATTTTATTTAAATTTAGAGAAGTATAACCTCATTCTTGTCAAACTAAAGGCTCATATTCCTATTTGGGATTATGAGGAAGACAGCTACATCTATTTACATTTGAAAGCTTGTTGGCTAGCTTTGGTTAAAAAAATGAACCAAAAATTCATTTATGATAGAAAAACAGCATCTGTATTAGGGTTCTCTAGAGGAATAGAAACACACACACACACACACACACACACACACACACACACACACACACACACACACACTGGAGGCTGCAGTAATGTGTTAACAGTTAAAGGCACTTACTGTTCCTACAAAGAGGATCTAGAAGTTTCATTCCCAGCCCCTACAAGTAGTGGCTCACAACTGCCTGTCACTCTTGTTCCAGGGGATCCAATGCTCTCTGGCCTCCATGGGCACCCTCAAGTATGTAATGCACATAAACTTATGCAAGCACACAAACATAAAAATAATTTTAAATACTTATGTATGATATTTATATTTACAAAATATACAAGTATAATATGTAAAATATAATATACAAAATGTGTATTATAAATCTACATTAATTACATGTTTTCTATATATAGCTGTAAAATGAGAATTTATTGGATTGGCTTACATATTTGGGAGACAGATACCTGCACAGTGGCTGTCTGTGTAAGAGGGAACCAAAGAGTGAAAGTAGCAGACTGATTATTAGGATAAATAATAAAGGTAGCCACTCAGTCCACTAGAAGCTACTAGTAGCTTCAGAAAGAGGATAACTAATGATACAGTCCCACTCTGAGGGCCAAGATCTAGATGCTGCCAGGAGAATCATCAGGGCCAGTCTGAGTTGAAACACTGAGGAGTTGGTGTTCCCTAGGGCTTATGGGTGACGGCAACAGCAACAGATGAATAGGTGTTATTATTAGAGAATAGAGGAGACAGCATATACTTGCTTGGCTTCCACATCTTCTGCCTTTGTTTCATGCAGCTCTCAAGCCTATTGGGTAAATCAATCCACATTTAGGGTGGGTAAAGTTTCTATAGCAATCATCTTAGGAAATGCCTCCACATGCACACCCAGAAGGTGTGCTTTACTCATATCCTAGGTATCTCTCAACCCATTCAGGTTGTCAGTCAGGATTAACCACTGTACCCTGTTTTTACAAACCAAGAAACATACTTGGTTTTATTTGTACTTCCTTACAGGTGATGTCTAGTGCATGTCTGCACACTCTCAACACAATAATGTCCTCCCCTATTGGAAGCAGTGATACTTTAATGATGGATCAGGTGCATTACTTTAAGCACATAATAAACTTGGAACCATTATGCACTGAAGGGAGCTATCTAAGTGTAAGGTCATCATCACTTCCATTATGGAGGACATAGCACTTTAACTTTGATCATTACTGAACTACAGTCACTTAAAGCAGCAGTCGAACCCATCCTCAGCTGAAGAACCAATGCAATGTGCTCACACATCCATGTCCATTTCATACCAAATAAGTGTTTCATGTTGTGTGTCCCATGGAATGAGACCAAAGGAGGTAACTCAACTCATTCAGTGATGTGCCTGGTATTCTTAGATTAAATAAATTTAGACCCCAAGGTGCTTGTGTATTTGAAATTTTAGGTAATAAATGATCTAATAGGTAAACATCACTCAGTTTCAGAGCTTGTCTGGTCCAAAGCAGCCATAGTACCAAACTAAAGCTACACCATTCTGTGCTTTCCTTTTGTCCTCTGTCCATGAATAGAGTCTGGCCATGCTGCAGCCCCACAGCTCTCAGGGTGGTTCTTACAGCTTCCTACTTAGGAATCATGGATAAAGGTCAGTTAATATCCTTAAGCTCTATTTGATTTAATTTTGCATTTTGTTAATCCATATCATAGCTCACTGAAGTCATATTCTACACAGATTGCTTCTACTGAGCCCAGAGGCTCCTGCAATCAAACCCAGATTCATTCCTTTCTCACAGGCAAATCCTATAGGTGTCTAAGTTAGTCCCTGACCCCTTCATGAGCATCCTCCATCTCTTAAAACTTTCACATCCAATCAAGGATGTGACATACCTGTAGAGTGGTATTTCTGTTGCATTTCCCTCTAGAAGCCATGAATTGATACTTTTGTTGTTTTTCTTACATCTCTGTTCAAGTCATGGTTATAAAAATGAACTAACTGAAATATGGAAATGGAATTAAGATGCTGTATATGAGGAGTAATCCCTAAAAGTTTCATGCCCTATCCTGCCTATGAATGTATCAGAATCTTTTTGCATGGGCAGGACATATCTTAACATGTTAATAAGCAGTGCCATCCATTTTTTTCCAGGAAGACTGATATATTGAACATGCATAATAAAGATTGAGCTACTGCCTTTCTACTTAACTGTCACATCATTACTGAGACAGAGAAATCAGTGCAAGGTGTTGGGGAATATTATTTCAAGGTGTGTTACTTTTGTACTTGTTTTTGATTAACATCTTGTTTAAGTATGTTACCATTGGCCTCTGGTAACCATGATAAGATTCTTTTCGTTTATGAGTCTGACATTTTTAGATTACACAGATCAGTTAGATCATACAATGTGTGTGTAGGGTATATGTGTACATTGTGGTATGGGTCTGATTGATTCTGGATACATTTCCCAATAGCTCACCACATTATTTTTTGAGATTGATTGATTCTGGATACCTTTCCCAATAGCTCACCACATTACTTTTTGAGAAAGGAAGCTTGCTGAATCTGGGGCTCACTGATTAGGTAGGCTGACAAGCAGTTACCTCCAGATATATCCTATCTTTACCTCCCTAATGGTGGGATTAGACATGTGCTGCCATATCAGAATTTTGGGGCTTCCTCATATGTAGAGTTCCTCATATGAACTCGACCTCTATATAGTCATGTGCTTTACTATTTGTAATGGATATGAGGGATAGAAACTGTAGTGGACACTCCAGAAGGAACCTCTACAGAGAGAGCAGTTTCCTGAGGCTGTCATCAGGTCTACAAGGTACCTAAAATATTTTTAAAAGCTTTAGATATTCCAAAGGCCACTAGAATTTGTAGCTAACTTGTAGAATGTATAATTTCAACAGCCATTAAAAATAAATCCATTTTAATTTAAATGATATATTTCACCTTATTCAAAGATATTTGTAGATATAAATATAGATATATACACATATATATGAGCTCCACAACAATCATTAAATCTGCTAACTTTGTTGCCAGGCAATGCTCTCCTAAGTCTTTTCATTCAAGCAGAGGTTAGAATGTTGTGTTCTATTACTGTATAGAAATTTACTTTATGGAAAAATTCATATACCTTGTAGAGATTGCCTGAAACTAAGAATATTTGCTTTGATTTCCAGCTAAAGTTCAAATGTGTGGTGAATTTTGTGGCATTTCAAAGCATTCCACTGCTTGGCAAGATGCCATTTTTCATAAATGTACTTGTACCATAGATTATGGTTATCTCTATAGATGACAAAGTTGAATTTCTTCTAGGCCTTTAGATGGGAGAAATGAGGCACATAAGAATTTCAGTTTTTCTCTTATATCATGCATGTCTGTTCTTGAAAAAGTTTATCACTCTTAATCACCATTAACAGGATCCTTGAGCCAAAGATCAGACCAAATGTGAGCTATAGGACTTTTTGTTAGGATTCTAGAGTGATCAAAGTGATTCCATGTAGAGATTTACTGCTGACTAAAAAATCTTAACCATGAAATCTTTTAGATGCTTAATCACATAAATATGGTTAAGACAAAATTGAGAGAGAAACATATTTCAAAAATATAGACATGAACTGTGTACACAGTGATAGTCTCATAAACTAAGATTTTCTAATGACAAGGTCCACTTTATCATGTCTATACAATGACTAAACACCTCATCAGGTATTTCTCAGAACAAGGTATTGTTCACTACTATAAGAGAAGAAATGGTGTTGGCCAACAGTAGGTGTCTAAATAGTATATAGAAAAGCCATCCTGAATTGAGGAGGTTGAGAATGGAAAATGTCACATGTGCTTGAAGGGGCTGTGCCTGAGGAAACTGAAGAAGCTTCCTGGGCTTCAGGTCTTGCAGCATCTATAAAGTTAGTTGTTGTTTGTGGCAAAGGATAAGTGTTTCTGTCTTAGAAGATAAAAGCTAGAGAATGCTTGGGAAAACCAATATCCACAAAGAGCAATGAATGAGTGAGCCACATGTAAGGAGCCAAGGACTTTGAATGTCCCACAGGGTAGAAGAGTGCAGGGCCACTAGTAATGAGCAGCAACAAAGCTTCATTGGGAACACTGCTGATTTCCCTAACGTAACTGTGCTTTGGCAGATCTTCCAACATTTTGGGACCAAAAACTATAATGTCACCATTCTATTTGAGTGCCTATTACAAGTATAGTGTTCCTCAAATACTACACTTGTGTGTGTGTGTGTGTGTGTGTGTGTGTGTGTGTGTGTGTGTGTGTGTGTGTGATGTGTTCATAGGCTTAACTATTTTTTAAACTTAAAATATTTTTTATTTTTGTGTTTGT